>NC_068393.1:19232321-19242321 GCF_023724105.1 Carassius gibelio
ATGCTATCGGGTGGGATCTCCGCTGAGAAGTCCTCACCTACATCATCGACCCTCCTTCCGGTGAAACTGCGGTGGAAGAATCAACATCACGAGTGTCACACCCTTCTGGACTCTGGAGCCGAAGGTAATTTCATTGATTCTTCACTTGCACATCACTTGAACAAGTCTCTGCCTAAGGGCAAGTTATACTCTCTTTCTATTCCTGAGAGGGAGGCCATGGCGAAATACAATTCTGATTCATCCGTTCTTCCTCTTCTCCAGCGGGGGCGGGATTCTTTTTTGTGGATAAGAAGGATGATTCTCTGCGACCTTGCATTGATTACCGAGAGCTGAACAACTTTACTATTAAGAATACCTATCCTTTACCACTCATGTCTTCAGCTTTTGATAGGTTGCAGGGAGCATCTATATTCACAAAATTGGATTTACGTAATGCTTATCATTTGGTCCATATCAGGAATCCATATTCCATGAATGGAAAACCGCCTTTAATACACCTAGAGGCCACTTTGAGTACTTGGTGATGCCGTTTGGGCTCTCCAACTCGCTCTGGGTTTTCCAAGCACTCGTGAATGACGTGTTGAGAGATATGGTAGATCAGTTTATATATGTTTACCTTAATGACATACTGATTTTTTCTTCATCTCTCCAGGAACATGTTCAACACGTCAGACAAGTGCTCCAGTGGTTACTTGAGAATGGGCTTTTTGTCAAGGCGGAAAAATGCGTATTCCATGCACAGTCTGTTCCCTTCTTCGGGTATATCGTTTCATCCGAGGGAATACGTATGGACCCTGACAAAGCTATGGCTGTAATAGATTGGCCATCTCCAGACTCCTGTAAGGCCCTACAGCGGTTTCTGGGGTTCGCCAATTTCTATCGACGTTTCATACGTAATTTCAGCCAACTAGCCTTACCTCTGACAGCCTTGACCTCTCCCAGTACTCCGTTCAGGTGGTCGGACGCAGCTGAGGCTGCGTTCACTAACCTCAAGAACCGTTTTGTTTCGGCTCCCATCCTTGTGGCCCCTGATCCCACACGGCAGTTCGTGGTGGAGGTCGAGGCGTCAGAGGTGGGGGTAGGAGCAGTGTTGTCCCAACGTGCTACTTCGGAATATAAGGTACATCCTTGCGCGTTTTTCTCACATCGACTATCTCCTGCTGAACGTAATTATGACGTATTTGAATTATGATTATGAGGGTTCAGGGGTCCCCTTTATTGTTTGGACCGATCTCAAGAACTTAGAATACATTAGAACTCCCAAAAGACTCAATTCCAGGCAGGCTCGGCGGGCACTTTTTTTTCGGTCGTTTTGAATTTACCCTATCGTACCGCCCGGGTTCCAAAAATGATTCTTTGTCACGTCTTTTTGATCCCTCCGCCCGTCCGGTGACTCCCGAGTGTATTTTGCCTGAGAAATTAGTGGTCTCAGCGCTCGTATGGGAGGTCGGGTCGAAGGTCAAGATGGCCTTAGAAGGGGTAACGCCTCCGTCCGGTTGCCGACCGAACCGTTTATTTGTGCCGGAGGAGTTAAGGTCCTAAGTTGTTCAGTGGGGTCATTGTTCTAATGTGGCTTGTCACCCAGGGATAAGTAAAACTAATGGGTTAGTTAGACAGCGATTCTGATGGCCACGTATGGCTCGCAATGTCCGCGATTTTGTTTTGGCTTGCTCAGTTTGTGCCAGTGGTAAGTCATCTAACCGACCTCGTGGTGGGCTTCTTTAACTGCTGTCTGTCCCTTCGCTCTAGATTTTGTTACCGCCCTCTCGCCCTCTAATGGCATGACGGTCGTTTTGACCATAGTGGACCAGTTATCAAAGGCGGCACATTTCATTCCCTTGCCCAAATTACCGACAGCCAAGGAGACGGCGGTCACTGTGCTAGATCACGTCTTTCGGCTTCATGGCCTCCCGGTAGACGTGGTTTCGGACAGGGGATCTCAGTTTATATCCAAATTTTGGAAAGTGTTTTGCAAATTGTTAGGAGCGTCAGTTAGCTTGTCTTCGTGTTATCATCCCCAGAGCAACGGACAATCTGAGCGAGCCAACCAAGATTTAGAGAGGACATTGCGATGTTTGGTCTCCAAGAATCCTTCTTCCTGGAGTCAACAACTCTCTATGGTGGAGTACGCCCACAATCCATTGCCAGCGTCAGCTACAGGCCTCTCTCTGTTTCAGTGTAGTGTAGGGTACCAGCCACCAGTGTTTCCCAGTCTGGAATCTGAAGTCGCGGTCCCCTCCGCTCACACGTTTGTCCAGAGGTGTCACCGCACCTGGACCATAGCCTGTGAGACTATGCTCTGGGTTAGGGAGCGCACTAAGGCCAAGGCCGATCGCCACCGGTCAAATCCTCCCGTCTACGTCGTGGGTCAAAAAGTGTGGCTTTCTACCAGTAACATTCCTCAAACTACCTCCTGCGTACAAGAGGATACACCCCACCTTTCAAAATTAAACCTGTGTTTTATGCACGTATTAATCCGCCTACTCCGGTTCCCCCGTCGCTGTGTCTTGTAGATGGGGAACCAACATATTTGGTTAATCGTATTCTGGACTCGAGACTGAGGGGACGAGGATTCCAGTATCTGGTGGACTGGGAAGGTTACGGTCCAGAGGAGTGGAGTTGGGTACCTGCTAGGGACATATTGGATCACTCCATTATTGATGACTACAATCAGCAGGTAGGCCCTTCTGGGAACTCCAGGAGGAGCTCTTACAGGTGGGGGAGGGGGGGTACTGTCACGGTTGGTAAACTGTGATCTCGGGTGTTTGGACTTTGTGTTGAATTCTGTGTGTTTCGCGTCTGCACTGATTAGCTTGTGGGCGTCTCCGTTAATTGTCATCAACAACAGCTGCTACTCATTACTCATCCACTATATATTGGCTTGTCTCACGTGTTTGTGAGATTGTTGTAATTTGTTTGATGTGGTTTCCCTGTTCGTCTGGCTCTAGTGTTGTTTGCTTTTGGATGTCTGTGTTTACCCTTGAACCTCATCCACTTTCAGCACGTTCACTCAGCCACGGACACTTACCTTCGGCTCTATTCCCCGCAGTTCCTGTGCCATCCTCTCCTGCTGCCTACACGCTGTCATCATCCGGATTACTCACCTTCTCTCCGCCACCATCAGGATTCCTCACCTCCTCACCACCACCATGGAGTGTCGTCGTCTCAGCATCATTGTTTGTTTGTGTATTCATATTCCTCTCTTCTCATTAAATCTGTTAACTCGCATCTGTTTCCATACTTTCCTTTATTCACCGTCACAGTCATTACAGTTTGCACATATTGTTTTGTCGCAACCTTTGATCTGCCTTCAAAACACCAAGCAAAAGAGTTGCACCATAATGTGCGTCATCACTACGACACACTCTTTACTGCTCTGTCTTTTGTTCACACAGAGTTGTTCTGGGACTGAACCCGCAACCCACAATTTGTTACTAATTTCCCAACCCGGGATAGATCCCGAATTTAATCCCGGGACATTTTTGCATTCACACAGAAGGCACTCCAGCAATTTTATTTCTTCTTTTTTTTTTTTTACATTGTAAAGCCTGATATATGAACTAATAATAATAATAAAAAAAAAAACAAACAAAAAAATAACTATATTTTACATTAGTCTTTTCTTGCCTAGTGATAGCATGATATATTGAGAATATCAAGCTCATGCTTGGGAACGGGAAAAACTGGGGCCAAACTGAAAAAAAAATAATAATAATAATAATATAAAAAAAACAATTTGGTGCATATGCTATTTATTTGAAAACAATTAATTAAATTATGATGCTTGTAATGTAAATCAGTTTCTCAAATTATCTGAGATGTTTTGGTGACTGGCTGGCGATTGGGAAGGTGACCAGTCTGCTGAAAACAGTTATGGTTTATGGTGACAATCACAGTTTTCAGCAATTTTAATAACTTCTTTGGATACAATGTTCAAAGTTTTATGGTTAGGAAACTTATCTAATATTTTCTTTTTCATTTGAGCACAGCAAATTGACATTAAGCTCGTCTTGCAGTGAGAGCTCTTACAGAGAAAAAAAAAAAATCAGTCCACATCTATGAATAGATCCCCAGAATTATTTGAAACAGAGATCTGGTTCTTACCAGCAGCCATGCTCATGCTGTATATTAATGTTTATTAGGAATTGTGTTATGTACTGTATAGCAGACTTCATCTAGTAATACAAGATGAATAATCTCAATGAAATGTATTAAGTATTCAATTCACATTCACTTTTCACAATACATATTGCTCCAAATCAGCTTTGAAGTAAAATGCATACTTAAGTGATGACATTTAGCACTAATTAACATAAATCTTTAATTAAATCATGTTTTACACTTTTATCTCCTTGTGCCCCATTGAGCAGTTACAGATGAATGTCAAAATAATAGTATATATCAACAGTATAGCTTGTACATACTGCAAGTCATGTGTCTAAAAAAAATAAAAATCTATTAGAAATTGTTGTACTTTATAGAAATATTTGTATTTGAATAAAACCAGTTAATTTAGGTGTTTTAAGTATATTCAGTACATTACAAAAGCAGTAAATACAGCCTTTGTTTGTAGTGATTACAATGGGCAATTAAATGTATAAATTATAATTTATTACTGTGTGCAGTAAGTGGTGGTAATGAATGTAAAATACGTAAATGAATCTTCATTATTTTAAAAGCATTTATACAGAATACATATCCAATGTGCTTACATAAAAAAAAAGGGTTAGTCTTTATTTTCAATATAATTTAAGTATAAAAGGTTAGGGTTTGGTTAAGGGTTAGTTGTGTGTAATTATGCATAGTTTATTATAGTATGGGCATGCAATGTGTAACAAGGAGACTGTAAAATAGTTTCACAAAAATTGTAATGTGAAATATTTTACCATATGATAATAAATTACAAAGAATATACAAGTAACACACTGAATTACATTTTTTTTACTTATAAAGACTGCGGTAGTAGTTTCTTGTAAAACGTACTTCAATAATCTTTGAAAAAGTCATTTTTACATAGTAGAGAAAAGGAACATTCTCAAAAATAATGATCTTCTCTATCTAAAACCATGTCTGCAAAGTTTGTTTTGTCAATCAAAAAGGTCTCCAGCAGCCAAGATGACAATTACCAAGACACATCAGACCTAGTTCTTAAAGCTGTGTGGCTTGACTTCACATAAATTACAGCCTTAATAAGATATCAACCAGAATGCATGAGCAGCCAACCTAAGACCCGTCTGTTCACACTCAGCAGAATCTGGAGCTCTTGAATGCCTAATGCTGCTTTTGTAGAAGGATTGCCAACCCAGCAGAGAGGCTTTTCCCACACCTCCAGAAAAAAAATCAAATACATGTAGGTGAACAAAATATGCAAGACATTAATACCAGAAGCGCCATGGTAACAACTTAAGTGCACGCTATCAATCCCATCCAAAAGCTTGCGAATGTATGCCACGGTGCCGTTCATCCTCCCAGGTGTTTTGGGGCTCCTTTATAATTTAGTTACTGCTGTAAAAACCTCTTATACAATAGACCCCCATGGACATGAACCAGGAGACTTTGACAGATGGAGAAAGACAGACTATCTCTCAGTTGGCCCTCTATTGGAGTCATCCTCATCTAAATTGCACATAATTGTCAGTTTTAAGTGCTTGATGCTGGCTCGATGCTCAAGTTCGAGTTCCAAGCCAAAGTAAAAGAGGTTTGGGATATAAAACACTTGTTAGCTTTCATGTTTGCTTATTGTTACCTGTCACTATGGTGCTAGACGGCTTTTACATTCCATCTCCAGGAATTGTTGAAGCTACTCAAATTTAAGCATTATATTAAAGGAGCAATATGTAATCTTGTAAGCTAGCAGTTTAAATCAGTACTACAATCCACTTTTGCCCCAGTAAACTCCTAATTGCTGGTAGTTGTTCAGTTATGATTACGCAAAATATGTATTTTGTAAGTACAAAGAAACAGCCAATATGCCAGTAATGTGCATGCTGATGAGCAGCTAGTTAATAGTGAAAACTGGTCGCTATACTTAAATGTTAATTGTGGAACTGTCAACAGGCCTTATAAGTTATATTATCTGCTTTTTACTATGTCTTTGTTCATGGAACCTTTCAGATATTAGAGATATCAGATTATAGAACATCTATCTGCATGTATGCCAATGCAGATAGAACCTGCCTAGCAGGGACAGGACATCAATATAACATCAGATTGGCACTAGACATGATGTTGGACATACGTTGCATTTTGGTTGAGAAGGAAAATCGGTTTGCTGTCAGTAGCTGATACCAGTTTGACATTGACTTGATGTTGGATTTTGGACACACAACCTAATAACAACAAATATAGACATCAAATCAACATATACGTTGAATTGACTTGCAGTTTATTTTTAAACACGACATCGCTAATTAAATATCAAATATCAAATATCAACATCTTACAATGTTGTGTGCCCACTTGGTGTGATCTCTGACCCAGTTTTTTTTGCTCACTCCCAAGTGGTTTTTCACCAACTGGCAACAACGGGCCTTGAAATACTATTTGATAAACTGGCAGTAGGCGGAGTCAAAAAGACCAAAACAAAAACAGACATTTCGACACATAAAACAAATTTCAAAGTAGAATAACTGGTTGTAGAATTACTAAGTATGTAAACTTAACCTGTTTCATAAATATCTGCGAATGCATTATATTATACTATTTATTTATTTATTTATTTAGTGTTTTTTTTTTGTGCTTTGGTAAAGTAAAAAATAAATAAAAATGTGTGTATATATATGACAAATTATCTTTCTTTCTACTCATGCAGGCTTTATTTAAGCATAAACACGTCTGCTCTGAAGAATGGCTATACGTGTTTATTTTTGGAATATTTAGCTCATGAATGATTAAAGAGAAGCGTGACAGTCACACACACAGAGACTGCTGTGCCAGCCCATTACTTAAAGTAACAAGAGTTCGGGAGCACAAGCCAAACAACAGTCCCAGTGCCAGCGGAAGTGCATTATTTTCTCTTTTTTTTTTTTTTGTTGCCTTCCACTGAGAAGTGGTAAATGGGCTGAATACCCACAGCAACGAAAAGAGGACACAACACTCAAATCTTTGGCAAGAGTAACTGGCAGTGGCTCTATGCCTGAGGACGGCTGCCCGTTGCCTCTGGTTGTTGAGTTATAGGAGGATCACTGGGCCGAAGGGCTGCAGCCACTCTGTCCAGTGCTCGGGGCTGCCAGGAAAATATTGACTTTCAGACCAGAATGAATCCTTTAGCGACTCAATGATAGCTGTTTAAAATAAATGAGGGTTTTATAATTGACTTATATTGCTTTTATAAGATATTGTTATATTGCTGTTAAACTGTACTATATTTAACAGAGTTACATTTATTAAATTTAATGGTACCACTTCACATTAGGTGTCTTTAAATACCATGTACTCAAAAATAAAACAAAAATCAAAGTGTTCAAAACACTTTCACTGCTATTGAGGCTGTTTGGTGGTCTAGTTAGGTTTTGGGTTTAATATTTTTATAATATATGTAAGTACATAAATTAATTGACAACATAATTATAGGATGGTATTTTCAATATAAAAAAAAATAAAATAAAAAACGGTACTGATGTCAAGGTTCGGTTCCTGCAGTCAGATGACGAATACAGTCATTCATAGGCATCCAGAAGTGGGTGCTTGCAGTAGTGCAACACTAACGTCACAACAGGAAAGAGCTTGAAGAACTGCCTGCTTGTTTTAAATCAGCAGTAGTTGACATGATTTACATATATATATATATATATATATATATATATATATATATATATATATATATATTAGGGCTGATAAGCGATTGCAATTTTTAATCTAATTAATTACATGAGGTGGTGATTAATTAATCTAATTCAATTAATCAGATTTTGAGAAATTACTCTGAAAATATTAGTATTTGTTGTGCAAAGCATCAAACAGACATTACAAAAAGTAGGTTCAGCAAGAAATATTTTGTTTGATAAAATGTATTACATATTACATATAAAATGTATTGGCCCATGTGAGTAAATAATGACAGAATTGTCAATTTTGGTTGGGTGAACTACAACTTCAATAATTTATTTTCTTAATTTTATTATTATTACTATGGAAATATGAAATTATTTATTTAATTAAATTATGTTCTAAATAATAAACTAAAACTGCCAGTAGGTGGTGGTAAATGTCTTAATGATTAAGTCATCGAGTCATTTATTCATTCATTTGATTCATTCAAACGGCTGATTTATGAATGGTTCATGAATCATTAGGCTCGTTCGACTTGAAGCGGATCATTACCATCAGACCGATCGGTGTGTGACATCACAGAACCGCAAGAGCTTTAGAAAGCATACGGCTTCTTGTGCTTTGAATCGCTCTCTCGGTACTTTGATGTCATACACCGATCAGTCTGTGCACCTCCACTTCAAATCCAACGCGCCTATGGCAAATGGTTCAACGCGCCAAATGCACCCAATTCCTTTAACGCGTTGATTAAGAAATAAAATGCCACTGAGGGTTGTTCAGGAAGGAACAGTTTTGATTTTTCTTTATATTGTTGTTGGGAAAATTGAGCAAAAACAATAACAACAACAACATTGTGTCTTAAATAACACAATATTAGCTTCTTTATGAACTGTTGTATAAGATGAGTATCCGATTTGCACTCGTTTGATCTTGCACTTAGCCTACAGCTCGTGCGATATTTCTTGACTATGTGATGTAAATATGCGACAAAATTTCAAACAGGGTCATTTTGCCCCATATCTTGAATCTCAGGGATATTCTCTAGGCTCCATCACACAGTAAGTTGTTGTTGCTCTACCCCATATTAGACATCAATCGACTGTATGAAATGGCTGATGATCCACATAGGTCTGGGGTGGGGCAAGTGCATTAAATGCATTAATGATTTTAACATGTTATTTTTCTCCGTAATTAATTTAATTAATGCGTAAAAGTTTTATATATATATATATATATATATATATATATATTTCTGAAATATATACATGTCTGTCTGTGTGTGTGTGTGTGTGTGTGTGTGTGTGTGTGTGTGTGTCTGTGTGTGTCAGTGGTGGACAGTAACGGAGTAGCTTTACTTCGTTACTGTACTTAAGTAAATTTTTCAAGTATCTGTACTTTACTGGAGTAGTTTTATTTTGAGCAACTTTTACTTTTACTTCACTACATTCCAAAGCATAAAATCGTACTTTTTACTTCACTACAGTTCATAAAACATATCGTTACTCCCTATATCACGTGCTCCGACACTCAGAAGCGGTGTCTGATTCATCATGAACAAACTGAGTCTTTTCAAAAGAAACTTTTAAATCGCATCGCAAATCACACCAAACGATTCGTTTACGAATTAGAATGATCCGATTGCAGCATGGGGCAAGGAACTCGACCGGAAGTTGAAGTCGGGTGGGGGCTGCCATCTTTTAGCAGAACTTCACTTGCGTTAGCATTCCCATTGACTCCCATTCATTTTGGCGTCACTTTGACAGCGAATAACTTTACATCTGAGGCGTTTAAAGACTCTGTTTGTCCATTATTTATTTCTAAAGATACACGACAATGTATAAAGGGCTCCATTACCTTCTATGTTACATTATGGCCCCGTAGAAACAGTTTTTGTAAAAATAGGCTAATGATTGCGTCATAACCACTCGGCTCTCTGTCGCATTACCGTACAGACAGGAGGAGAAGCTCGCAGGCAATTAACTTAATATGGCGTACTGGCGTTACATTTTAAAACACTATACAAAATAATTAATCAGAATACTTACTCCTGCTCACTCACGACAAAGAACTCCCCGCTCAAGCTCGCCGTCTCTGCAAGATTAACGATGACAGTTTGCATGCACAGCCACTTAGAAGATTTACATCTGTCAGACAGGTTGCTGACGTCGTCAAGCTTCGTTTGAGTCTGCGCGTCA
Source organism: Carassius gibelio (assembly GCF_023724105.1). Classification (NCBI taxonomy): domain Eukaryota; kingdom Metazoa; phylum Chordata; class Actinopteri; order Cypriniformes; family Cyprinidae; genus Carassius; species Carassius gibelio. The sequence goes on from NC_068393.1 coordinate 19,242,287, forward strand.
GAAACGGAAGTGCTAAAAAACGCTAAAATTGGGCT
>NC_068393.1:19247321-19255143 GCF_023724105.1 Carassius gibelio
ATTGCATGTTTTTTTTTTTTTTTTTTTTTTTTTTTTTTTTTAATCTCATGTTTGTTTTGTTAGCATTATCAGTTAGGTTTAGTGTAGGTACTACATTATTTTCAGATGCAGTAGAGTAGAGCATTAACCTTTTAGTATCACTCACCGGATGTTTCATTTCTGAAATGCCGCGATACGTACAACAATCAACATAAAGCAATGCCTGGTTCACAATCATCAGGTTTGAATATGTATTTAAATGGTGAAAATGTAGTATACTATTTTGAATCTTGAATAATGTGCTTTTAGTACCATAATATTCCACTTCAAAATGCTACAAAACATGCAATAATACATAATATAATTTAGCAAAAATGTTACCAAAGGCTAGCAAAAATGTTACCAAAGGCATGTTCAGTGAGCCTGGTTTTAGCAAATAAATAATAACGTATTCCCCATCTGTCTCTATATTGTGACCCTAGTCTCTCTAAAACAAAGAAATCACTTAGTGCTGTATTTAGGCTAATGGCCAGACACATTCAGCTTGGTGAATTAGGAGATAGACACTCTCATAGGCGTTTTCTTAGTCTCTCAGGTGGTGTTGGAGCTGCTATATTTGGATGTCCCCACTTCAGCTGACCTCATTCAGTGTAGAGGCTCTTGAAGCCAGAGCAACTGGGATGTCCTTTCCTGGCCCGCACTCAGCCACCACCATCATCATCATCCCCTCTTCCAGAGCAGATCATGATGAACACTGCTGTCTGTTAACTCCCAAACTGATGAAAATAAATATTTAGTGGCTCATCATTTACACTGGTATCAAACAACACCCAAGGTCATCAGGAGAAATGAAGTGCAATAAGTGATTTGGGTGATTTTGGGAAACAAGGGCATGCAAATGGATGCATTGTGCATCACTTCCAGTAGCAAAATGAATAAAATGCGATAGCTGTAAATGACCACTGTGATATCAGAAGGGGGCTTTATGAGGTTGTAAACAGAGCCCTGGTGTTTTTTTGTTTATTTTTTATTTATTTTTATTTATTTATTTATTTATTTTACCACAGACTGACTGCTTATTCATTTTGGCCTTCAGCAGCAGGTGTGCCAATGAAGGAACTGGCACTTACCACAGCTGCACATGCCAGGAAGGTCTCAAAGGTAAATTACATTACAAAGTAAGCTATTAAATCAACTGTTGGATTTGCTCTCGCCAAAGCTGTACAGAGAAATAAATGTTTCTGCCTGGCATGTGATTTACTTTTTCCCCATATCTTTTATTCAATACAGAGAGGAAAACAAATTAAAATAGTTTTCATACAAAAATTGTGAGTGCTTGCCGGTTCAGTATTTGCTGGTATAATGACAAGATGTTTCGAGTGGTTGCCACGGCATTGTTGTCCTTGGAAAAATAAGTGTCCTTTACTTTATTGAATGTGTACTTCAAATCTTAAAAGTATATTTATTAAAAAAAGCTAAAAAATAAAATAAAATAAAATAAAAAATCCTGCCCGGCATGTGATTTATTTTCTTCCATATATTTTATTCAATCCAGAGAGGAAAACAAATTAAACCTGTTTTCAAACAAAAAAAGGGAGTGCTTGCTGGTTCAGTACTTGCTGATACAATGGTAATATGTTTCTGGTGGCTACCACGGCATAGTTGCTCTTGGAAGAACAAGTGTCCTTAAAATATATTTTAAATCCTATTTTAATAATCTTTTGTCTGCTTTAAAGAAGTACTTTTTTATGTGTTAACTAACATATTAAAGCGTGATTAATAGTATTATTTGATACAGTATTTAATTATAGTAATATTTGAATGCATTAATTATATTACACGTGTAATTACAAATATATGTAAATGTGTGACAAGTTTCAAAAGATACTGAAGATTTAGATATGACAATATGAAAAGTATATTCTAGTTGATCATAAATGCTCATTTTTACATTTAGCAGTACACTTTCTATTTCAAGACAAGTAATTATCAAAGGGATTATGAAATGAAATATAATTATATACTTAAATTCTGCTTAAGTGAGTGAGACATAATAAGCTGTTACACTGAAACTGTTAGTGAAACTATAACTAATCCTTGATGCCAAATGTATATATATATATATATATATATATATATATATATATATATATATATATATATATATATATATATATATATATATATATATATGAACAATGGTAGTATAAAATAAATTCTTTAGCATTTTTATTTTATTTTTATTTTTTGTTGTTCAAAGGAGCAACATAATGACTTTGAAATGCTCAATTAGACATGCAAGCATTAACCATAAGGGTCTATAACTTTGGTAGAAAGTGACAAATCAGCTTTCCCTATATGAACCAAAATGTCTTTTGAGAAAAATAGAGTCTCCAGTCTTATCTGGATTGCCACGCTTTTAGTCCATTTAGAAGATTCTCTCAGGTGCTGTCATGCAAATTAGAAAAACCACAGACAAATTTGCCACTTTTGATCAAGCTAGCATCGTCTCTCAACTCACCATCGCATTTGTTCAGCGCTGGCCAGAGGTGTAAAATTATAAATGTCCAACTTTGATTAATAAAACATGGCCAGTTGCAGTTGATCTGCATGGTGCACCTTTGATCTTCATCTCTGATGTAATGCGGTAAGAATCGGCCCTCGCTGGCGGCGATGAGGCAAACCTCTGTGCCTGGCATGCCAAATAAAGTTCCAGATGTGTCAATTATTCATCCTTGTATCAGCCCGCAGCGGCCCCACAGATCCACAATCTCTGAATGTGAATAGTGGCTGGAATGGAGCTTACTCAGAGGTAGACACATTGAGAATTGCGAGGCAGGATTATGTGATTCATCACAACTGCTTTATAAAGCACATTTGGAATCTATCTATCTATCTATCTATCTATGAAGTAACTACTTATAAAGGTAGTTTTAAGGTAATCTACAAGTAAGATCATTCAACTTAAGCAATATTTCAAGACCATGCATTTACTTGTAGGTTTTGTTGGGACTTGTGAACTTTCTATCTTCCTACAAACAAGTCTCCAAATAATGTTCTGTCCTAGCAAGTTCATCCCAGTCAATGGATCATATTTTCCCATGCATAGATTTGTTCCTTGTTGCTGATTCGCAGGTGCACCTCACAGCTGTACAGGCCAGAGCAGGGCTTTTATTAGAACTGCAAAGCTAGCTGACATAGTTGACTACATTAATCCAGAGTTTATATGATTTTGGTTTAAGATTTTACTGTAACTTGCTACAAGGGTGAAGAAAGACAGAGAGATTAGTGTATATGGTCCCACTTTATATTAAGTGGCCTTAACTAATATTCTTACATCGAAACAAGCAAGTACAATGCACTTATTATGTTCATATTATTATTATTATTATTATTATTATTATTATTATTATTATTATTATTATTATTATTTAATTTATTTTTCAAATTTTTGTAAGAGACAGGCTTGGTGGTTCAGGTAGGTTTAAGGTGTAATGGATAGGACAAAAGTGTTGTGTGTAATAACAAATGAATTACAATGTAATCCAGAAATGTAATGTGTCCAGAAATGAAGGGAACGATGATTTGACGAGAAGCTCTTGCTCGCGTTAGAGTTGCTCATGGACTGCTGTTTTTTAATCATGCAGATAACAGCAGTCATGTCAGAAACAGTTATGGTGTAGTTGTCCTGGTGTGAAGCTCATTTACATAGTTTAAAGTTCACAGACAAAGATGTGTGTTGGGCTCATGCATTATTCCTTTTGCAAACCTCTTTCAAATGATCACAAGCATTGTTCTAAACACGCTATGAGCAAGCATGATAAGAAATGGTTGAACTATGCATTCATTTATATGTTAATCATATGGACTGTTGTGTTAACAGTCAATTTCCATTAACAAAACTTATAGATAGATGTTTGTGGGCTCTCTTTGTTTATCCACTTCTGGTGCATCTAGTGATATTTTTTATGGCCCATGTTTGGTGCTTACTGGTTGCTTTATTTTCCCATATTCTCACATGCAATCCTGACTGCTTGACCCTTGCAGACTGCTTATCCACCTCCATGGCTGACTCACCCGTGCTCATTACTGCAATGCTGATGTGCAATCAAACAATTAACAAAAGGTCACGGCTGCCATTGAAAGGAACAACCTCCCCTACAGAAAAGATGCTACCCTGCCAGAAAGCAAATGTTTCTGCGGATAAATGAACAAGCCACAGACCTTTAGAGAAGATACATGCTTTGTGTTCTTAGAAAAAGAAGTGGACGCCAGCCTCCATGGCTTTCCTTGAACTGGGCAATCGTTATAAATGTCAGCATGATTGATCTATGTTTCCTTTGTCTGTAGAACTCAGCCCAGTGGGAATTTCAGCATATGACTAAATTGATGGCATTAAACACATAAAATAGTAGTTTAAGTGTAATGTATAACACATCTTACATGCATGTTCAATTCCATAACTTTATAGATGCAATGTGATTTGCAAAGCTAAATAATATCAGTTATTATTTATATGTATTGTGTAGTCACAAAAATCACAAAGGCCTAGAAATAGAAAAAGGGACAATTGCTTTGGCAATTAGAATAGTTATTCATTTAGAAACAGCAAAGGTCTTGCACATGAAGGTTATTATACCATCTAATTACTGTCAGAATAAAACATAAAATATCCACACTGGACCATTTTATTTTTTATTTATTTTTTTTTATCTTTTTTCCTACAGTAATACTAAAATGTGTGATGGAAGATAATTATTCAAGGGGTTGTAAATGTTTGATCGTCACATTCCTATGTCAACAACATGAAACCCTTCAGTCATTTCATTTACCATGGCTGTAACCATGTTTTTAACATTTGAGCTGACTTTGCCACAAATGCAATTATAGAATTAAATGATTTAAGAGGAGTTAAAGGGATAGTTAAATGAAAAATAAAACATTTCTGTGATTAATTACTCACTGTCATGTCGTTCCAAAGCCGTTAGATATTCGCTCATCTTCGGAAGACAAATTTAGATATTTTTGATGAAATCCTCTGACCATGCACAAACAGCAACACAACTGTCATGTTCAAGGCCCAGAAAGGTAGGAAAGGATATCGTTAAAATAGTCCATGTGACATCAATGGTTTTTTGAAGCTATGAAAAAAAAGAGCATGGCAAGATGAAAACCACTATTTTCTTTTTTCCAACTTTCACACAGCATCTTTAGGTTATAATAACATTACAAAATTAAATTGAAGAATTTGATTTTCAAAGATTTACACACACAAAAGTGGATCAACATATGACATATACTAAATGTATTACTTGCTTATGTTTCTACCCCACCACAGAAACCACCACAGGTTCATCAATATCATCATTTTTTTATTTTTTTATTTTTATTTTTTTTTTAGGGATGCACGATAAATTGCATGCAACTGTCATGCACATCTTGTCAGTAAAGCAGGTTCTGTGATTAGTAGTAAATCTCCATCATGTGCTCATGTGCTTTCAGAAGGAGCAGCATTTAGTACACATCACTGACAAGCTATGGAATATCTCATTCATATGCGATATTGTGTAGCTTGTCAGTTACTGGTTACAGTGTGTGGAATGGTGCATTGTGATTGGTTTACCAGATGTATCACATCCTGCAGAGAAGGTAGATTAATGTTTGTCACGGTTTGGAAAGGTAGGAAGAAAAAATGACAGAATAACACAGAGGATATCACATTTTGTGGAAAATTAAAAATAGACTTTCAGTACCGACCAGATACAATACAGATTTTTGCAGGAATTTAAAAAAGAAATGTGTGTGTGTGTGTGCAAAGAAAACAAAAAAAAAAAAAAAAAAAAAAAATTCTTCTCTTCTGTCTTATATTAAAAACACAATGAAAACTGTGCAAAGGAATGCAGGATCTTGTTTTTAAATTCCTTTTAACCATGTTGTGCGTGTGTGCAGAAATGACACACCGAATATATATAGAGATAAACACATGCTAAATGGTTCCATTCCACCAAGTTCCAAGAGTTAATCAGTGAATAGACACCCTAAATGCAACTAAACACATGGCAACAGCTCCACAACAGCATACTAAATTTAGCTATAATTTGTTTCTCCAGAACCTTGACAGCACCCATAATGGCCCTCACGTGGACAGACAGCCTCCAGTGATTTCATCTCTCCAGTAGAGATGCTTTGATATGTGATTATGAAAGTGCATTGGATTAGTAAACTCTTTTTATTGAACAGCAGAGCTGCAGGGAGAACAGAGGCTCTGTGGAGAGGAGCTCCACATTAGCAGCTGTAATGGGCTTCATGCTGCACACTCAGCTGATATAAATGGAAGTGCTGGTCATTACGGCCCACCATCAGACAGGCACCTGTTGAAAGGCCACAGAGCAGGATTAGCCCATGTGTGTACAACTTGGTTCAAGCTTTTTGTAAGGAATAGGTTTCTTTAAATTTCTCCCAAGAATTAATTAATTGTTATTTTCTCAAACTCTCTCTCTCTCTCTCTCTCTCTCTCTCTCTCTCTCTCTCTCTTCTTTGTCTTTCTTTTTCAAAACCTGCATAGAAAGGGTCTGTCTTCAGTGGAAAGCAAAACGATAAAAACCAATATATCTAAAACATATCTCTGGATTAATCTTTATCTAAAACATATATATATATAATCATAAAAAAATAGTATGAATTGTGTGCTACATTCCAAGTAATTTTATATTTTTGAACACTTTAAATCCCTGCATTTGTTGACTCATTTATACCTACAGTACATTGCAATCTGATTTGGAGTCTACAATAGAGGTAATTTACCAAAGTCTTCTTTCTTTCTTTCTTTCTTTCTTTCTTTCTTTCTTTCTTCTATTTCTTTGGTCTGCCTTTCTTTCTTTCTGTACTAGGTACTCTTTTGATGTTATATGAATCATTCTATCTTATTTCATTATTTGTGCATGTTTCAAATAGTAAGTTCTGGTGCTTTTATTTATGCCTTAAAATGTATTAAAGTTATATTATTTTGTGAAGATTATCTTGATGGACAAAACTATGAATTATGGTTGATGGAAAATTCTATGAATTATGGCTGAATAGCTTTTTGAACCAGTGTCATGCTAACAACTGATCCACCTACAGAGTGATGTCATAGTTTCCCCACTTTATAAGAGAAGCAGAACCAGCATGCTTTAGTTTAGATCCATCATTTGGTGAAAAATTATTCATCCTGCCTCTAGGCTATTTTAGAGTTTGTTCTTTCTTGTTCCTTTTGTTTTCTGTGAAAGAGGCTTGTGGATCTCCTCAATATTAAGTATAACTCTAAAAAGGCTGAATAATGCAAATCATTTAAATTACAGATTATATTTCATGTATTTGTCTGAAACAAAAAATGCTGATTTTAATCGTGAAGGACAATTAGTACCTTTTACTGAGTGAAACTACGAGTGTGTCTGCAGCAGCAGAGCTGATTTACAATATAAACCATCTGCAATCATCATTACTATCAAGATCATATTCCTGTCTGGATGATTATCAATGAGATGACACTTCATCCTGAACAGGTGGATCATAAGAACCAGAAGATGGCATCATTTACAACAGATTCTGGCAGTAAAGCAAAAAATATAAAAATAGATGAAGAAATAAAAAAAAATTCAGGAGAGGCTGAAAAGGGATAGATCTTGGAAAGTAGTTCATCACAGCAATGTGTTGATTAAATTAAATTAATTAAATTAGCATACCATCACATGGATGAGATGTCTTGAAGAATAAATGAGTGTGATATTAAATTAAATAAGCAGTACATTAGATAAATGCTGGATACATTAATTTACTCAGTCATTTGTTGTTATTTCTGAAA
>NC_068393.1:19255643-19405643 GCF_023724105.1 Carassius gibelio
ATAAATTATAATTTAAAGTATAATACATTGAAAACAAATTATTTTAAATTGTAATAATATATCACAATATTAAATTTTTTTCTGTATTTTTGATCAAATAAATGCAGGCTTGATGAGCAGAAGAAACTTCTTTCAAAAACATTAAAAATAGTAATGTTTCCAAACTTTTGGCCTGTACTGTATCCCCCCAAAACTGCACAACTGTAGAGTAAAACATTGTTAAAAAAGTGATAATAAAAAATGCGTCTTAAAACTGGCATGATTGTACAAAATCACAGTCTGGGGACTCAGAACTCAGAACAACTGCTAACATTAAGTTTAAGGTAAAAATAACTGCCATGAAATTAATAAATCAATAAATTGTTCTTTCACTACATCTCTTTACCTATGTCTTTATCCTCTTCTCTTCTTTTTGGCACTGTATCTATCGCAGACTATGCTCATTTATAATGTGTCATGTAAATTCGGCCTTCCGTCACAATCAGGAAACTTTCACCGTGTCTAGAACTGTCGCGAGCTGCCAGGCCCGTTTCTACGAGCTGTGTGTTAACCAAAGCAGTGCTGTCTACATTGGATGCGGCGTCGGGCACGCTACACGACAAATTACCAACAACTGATCGTGCGCGCGCTCTGTTTCTGACGCACTTCAAGCACTCGATGGGCGAGGGAAGATTGAAGAGCCGGACTTATTATTATTTTTTTATTTTTTTTGCTTTATTTGGTAGTATTTCGAATTAATGTTTTTTTAAATAGTAGCCTATTATAAAAAAAAATATGTAAAAAAAATTAAAATAATAATAATTCACTCGTTCACTCATTCTGGCGTCACTATGGACATGGCGTCCCTTAGCATTTGCCTATACCTATGCCTATGCCTATATATTTGCCCTGAGAGTTCCCCCAGTAAAATGTGCATTTCAGGGGCTAAATATCACGTTATTGGGATCAACCCACAGACAGGAAAAATAGCCCGCGACAACAATGTTAAAGTAGACTAATTCCATGGGGAAACCACGGACCTGGTAACACTTGAGTGTCTGAGCTCAACTGACAACACTTCTTCACTTTTCTGGGTGTTACTCAATTCTCTCCTCTCTTTCTCATTAGAGTCTGCATCTGCAGCCAGACCTGTTTTAAAACAGTCGTGAGACAGGGTCACAATTATTCTTTTTTTATTACGCCCCCTGCTCCCTTGATATTTCCCCAGTCTTGTCTACGCCTACGCCAGTATTTTTCCGATGGCAGGCTGGGCTTCATGCGACTCTTGAGGAAGGAAATGCCTTTATTGCGAAATTGTTTAAATTTTTCAACCGACTTCTGTCTTAATAGTAGGCTAGGCTACTGTTTATCAGGCTTTGCTGGTTATTTTCTGTGTCCAGTCTCATGACTAATCAGACTGATAATTCTGTCGACGTGTGCTTGTTTCTATATTGTATACTGTTTCTAAACCCTTTTGAAATAAATGAATAAAATAGTTACTCAGGAGTCCTTAAGGCACAAAAAAAGTCTGTCCAAACGATAATAAAAAAAAAATTTTCTTCCATTTTTCACTGACATACGCCTTCTGTTTTACCAACATCACCCTTGATCCATAGCTATCAGAAATGCGTTAATTCTCAAGCTTTTATCCTTTTAAATAACAGATTGTTAACAATGCCAATCTATTTTTTTTTTTTTTTTTTTAATCTAGGTCTTATTTGTATTATTAACCTAGATTATATTTTTATTATCGATTCATTTTTATCCCGTATGCTAAAGTAGCTAACACAGATCCAATATCTCAGATGGTATTTATTTGTTTTACTTACTTGAGACAGCGAAGGTTTCCAAACGCAGGAAGCACAAAGACTGAAAAATGTTGCCTGTGCCTTCGGAGAAGCAATCCAGAGTCGTGAGTTATCAAGACACGCCCGAATTCAGTGTTTACTCCAAGTACAGCGTTCAATTCCTGTCTCGTGTTTCCTGAGATCAGGGGCAGATCTAGAAAAATATTGGTGGGGTGCAGGGAGCAGGAATTTTTGAGGGGTGGCAACATATGGCAGACGTATATATACACTGAATTTAGTCACAGTCACCACAGTTTGATGATAAATATGTACACGCTACAAAAGGGCACAGGCTGCCATTTACAAACTTAATTTCATGCAATCAATGTCTTGCATTTGAAACATATAAGGAATAAGTGACCATACAATGTGATCCGACTTAATAGGAGATAGAAGTGTGAGTAAGGTGCATTATCACAGGAAAGGCATTAAGACACAGGTGATTAGTGTCAGATGTGTAAGAGAGGGGACGCATACTGTTTTTGACTGACTGTATAGAAAATAAGAAATATATATAAAAAAAATAACAACAAGGCAGCTTTATATTCAGCAGGATTTGGACCATTTACACCAGTGTCACATTAAAAAAAAAAAATTTTTTGTAGGGAGTATACTGTGATCCCCCCACCTGATTCTCACCTGTCCCAGAGCGTTACCCCATAAGCACCACCACACTCACTAATGCATACAGTATGCATCGACATGTAATTGAGAGCATTATGAAAGATTAAGTGTTATCAACATGTCAATTTATTATAAGAAACAAAAGACTTTAACAGCCAATGACATTTCCAGCTGGGGAGACTCAACTGATTTTCTACAGTTTAGTGTTAATCATCATCTAACTCCACGGTTGTCAAACTGGGGTACGCGTACCCCGAGGGGTACGTGGACTGATTTCAGGGGGTACGAGAAAGAATATCTAAGTCATGCCTTTTCAAACGTTTTCTCTGTCCCACGGTGGTAACTTCTTAGGCGATCCTTAAAAATATTTTGGTTTGCCGTAACAAAAAGGATTGGCAGGTCGGACTAGCCATATATATATATATATATTTTCAAGATTCAAAATGTAAAAAAAAGTACAATTTTTGTAATGGTGATTACGTAGCTATTGATTTAAACAAATAGTATGCGGGACTTCACTGACAGAATTTCGTGCCAAGTTAAAGAGGTGTCGAGAAAAAAAAAAGATTTTGATAATAATAAAAAAATAATAATAATTATATTTATATATTAAATAACAATTAGAAAACCTGTATAAACTGAACACCAAAGAATATTAACTATTGAGCGGTGGGGACGCGTTCATAAGGGTGGCGCTGCCAATAACGCATAAGCTGCCACAAAGAACTGGGAAAAGTAATGATAGATTATTAATATGTCAAATATATCAAGGAGACATTTCAATTGTTTATTAATAGACAAGTGTTTTCTGTGTAAAAGATGAAGTTGACTATGCTGACTCGCGATCTTCGCAGCAGTGAGCACGCCAGAGATAAATATGATTAGCCTAAGCAGAGAGCAGTCTGTTTTCTTTCGTTTTGAATTCTTTTGTTAAACATGTTTAAGTACACATTTCATGCTTTCTTTATGTATATCTCTCAGGTCTGTATGGCAAGTAGCTTATACGCTGAGTTTCGGTTCAAGAGACGATCTCCAGTTCACGCGCTGGCGACTCTGTGTCCTGATTTATTGCCTGCTATATTTTCTTGTTATTTGTTAAGACAAAATTAATACAAAACGAAATTCACTTTAAAGAAAGGTTTTCTACAAAAACAAACTCAATGAAGTGGTCAAAATCATGTCTGCCCACTCCATTTGTCTTTCGATATTTTCGGGATTATCATGCTTTTCACCTTTCATATAATAAACATAAAATAAAATAAATATATATAATTTTATTTAAACATGAATATGAAATTAAATCGTTTTTTTAAAGACTGGGCTACAACGCACAGTAGGCTAAAGTAGCATATAGGCTACAGAGAAATTTAATGTAGGAGCGTATTGATTACCGGTGAGAGCTACGATTTTTTAGTTCAATCATCGAATATTATTTTGCTTGATATTCCAATTTTTAATATTTGGTGTTTTATGTGTGAGATCTCTGTGAAAGTTTTAAAGCAGTTGTGTAGTGCCTCTTTCAGTGTGCTCACGTCCGTAGCATTGTTTGTTCCTCATAACTGCGAACACGAAAAATAAAATAAAATGAATATATTATGTTCTGCGGAGAGCCAACCCTTCTTCATCCGGTGGGTATATTACTTTAGGTTTGCCAGTGTAATTCATAGAATTACTACTAAAACATATTTTACCACCTAAAAGTTAAAGATTTTTTGTGTCAAATCCGGACCATAACGCAAGTGTTACCTCTTCTCATATTAAATATAAAACGCTGCTTTATTAAGTGAGTATGGTATATAAACAGACGTTTCAATATATTAAACGCATTTTCTGATGAACGCATTTTTCTCCCCGAGTGTCGCGATTTCGTTTTCATTTTGATTACAGATTACTGATTACAGCTCTGCGTCATATTCAATTAAGTTTATTTGCCAAACAGGACAGATAAAAACAATCAAAACAAACAAACAACAAACAGTAAGAAAAAAGCAAATACAATAATTAAAATACATACAGACATTTCAGCCAATGCACTCTCAGTCTGGATGTGTAACGTTACCTGTAGCAACTCACTAAGGCATCATAATAAACGTTGCTATGACGACAAATATTATTTGTCGCGCGGCGCGCAAATAAAAAAAAAAATCCTGTCAGAAATCATCCCAGTTACGTCTATTTGACAAAACAAAAAAACAATTTCAATCGATGGATAAATGGTTGAAACGGGTTCAGGCCATACCCAGAACGACAACAGAAACTTCACAGGAGTCACCTGCTGTCGGGACAAGCTTTTCAGGTCAAGACACTATCATTGCTAATCCTAACTCTGACGAAAGGCCTGATGCTAGCCAAACCATTAACATGGACAGTGATGGAGACGGGGAGACACAGACTCTTCCATCAAGACAACAAGGCGATGGTAGGGAGGCACACTCAAAGATAAGAAGATATAACGAAGATTATATAACTCTGGGCTTTACATACACAGGCAATTCAAATTTCCCTCAGCCACAGTGTGTCATATGTGCGCAGGTCCTGTCTAATAACTCGTTGAAGCCTTCACTCTTAAAAAGACATTTAGAAACGAAACATGGCAATTTGAAAAATAAGCCACGGGAGTTTTTTGTGCGACAATTGAGACTGCTTTCTAACAACAAGAAATGTCTGATCGCGCCAGATGCTGTAAATAAGGCAGGAGTAGAAGCGTCTTACATGGTCAGTTACAGAGTGGCTAAGGCAGGCAAGCCTCATAATATTGTGGAGGAGCTGATTGTCCCTGCTGCCATGGACATGGCTGAGAAAATGTTGGGGGAAAAGGCTAAACATACTTTGCAGAAAATGCCTTCATCGGACAATACCGTGTCCCGACGGATCAGTGACATGTCAGCAGACGTTTTGAGACAGTTACTATGTCGCATACAAGCCAGTGAATTCTATGCATTACAGCTAGATGAGTCAACAGATGTAGCAGGCCTGGCTCAGTTGTTGGTGTACGTCAGGTACATATATGGAGGGTCAATCCATGAGGACATCCTCTTTTGCAAATCGTTACCGACGAGGACAACGGGGCAGGACATTTTTGGACTCATAGACAGTTTCATACGATCACACGGAATAACCTGGACTAAATGTGTTGGAATATGCACAGATGGTGCCAAAGCAATGACGGGGAGGCACAGCGGAGTGGTCACCCGTGTACAAGCAGTGGCTCCAGATGCCACTTGGGTCCACTGTAGCATACATAGGGAAGCGCTTGCCGCCAAAGGAATGTCAGACAGCCTGGCACAGGTGTTGGACGACACAGTAAAGATGGTTAACTTCGTCAAATCAAGACCCCTAAACTCGCGCATTTTTTCCACCTTATGCAGTGAGATGGGCAGTGACCATTTGACGCTTTTGCTCCACACTGAAGTGCGATGGTTATCCAGAGGGAAAGTTTTGGCACGCTTTTTTGAACTGAAAGACGAGCTGAAACTGTTTTTCATCGACAATCCTTTTCGCTTGTCAGATAGGTTGCATGATGATGAGTGGCTCACAAGACTGGCCTATTTGGGAGATATCTTTGGCCGTCTAAATGAGCTCAATCTCGGGCTGCAAGGTCGCTCTGTGACAATATTCAATGTGCGAGACAAGGTAGAGGCCACGATTAAAAAGCTGAACTTCTGGTCTGACTGTGTCAAAGACAACGACATTGGCGCATTCCCATCACTGCAGGATTTCCTGTGTGAAAACGAGCTACGGCTTGCCGACATTGTCAGATGTGACATACGGAAACACCTTGGCGACTTGGCAGCGCAATTACGCAAATACTTCCCCGAAACAGAAGACCACGACACATGGATTCGTAATCCTTTTTCGTCACCCAGCACATGCCAGCTTCCTATGCTGGAGAGAGAGAGCCTCATTGAAATATCCACGAACGGGTCGGTCAGAATCGAGTTCGGTCAGAAGACACTGACAGACTTCTGGATTAGTTTGCGGGCAGAGTATCCGGACCTGGCAAACCGAGCGATTAAGACGTTGATGCCTTTTGCTACAACATATTTATGCGAGACTGGATTCTCAGCTTTGGTCTGCCTTAAGACCAAGTATAGGTACAGACTGTTTGTGGAAAACGACCTAAGACTGAAACTGTCCCCAATTCGGCCTAACATCGCTGCATTGTGTAAGAACATCCAGGCACATCCCTCACATTAAACTGGTGATGTGGATGGAGAGGTGGTAGGCCTATTCTGTGTGGTTTACTACAATTTAATTTACTGTTTACTATTTAGTTTACTATTGTTAATGTGTTCTCATTTTTATTATTATTTTACAGCAGAAAAGTTAAGAAAATATAGAATGTTATCAAATGTGAAAAGCAATACTTATCAGTATGTGAAAAGTTAACAATAACTTAAATGAGATGTTGGACATGTGTTGTAGGCCTATTGTGTGTGAGATTGGGTGCATATTTTTTTAAAATCATTATATTCAGCACATTTGTATCATATGTTGACTTTTGATGAGATTTGTATAATTTGTTTATGATTCTATTCACTATTCTCGACAAAATTGATAAAAATAAATATCAATAAAAAATTAAAAAACTTGTTGTTAACAATTGGTGGTGTTGGGGGTACTCCGGAAGATCTAGAATGTCTCAGGGGGTACATGCCTGTTCAAAGTTTGGGAACCACTGATCTAACTCAACCAGTCAAGAGCTACATTTAGCCTTAGATGTTATATGAATATGGTCTATGAAGCATAGGTTTTATTAGCTGACAATAATAATAAATAAATAAACATTATAGGCCAAATACAAATGTACTTTTAGAAATTGTTTTTGAAAAATATGGTGTTATTGTTTTGGCAAGCTTAAATTAAAACATCTATGAAAATTGTGTGATATTCCTTTAAAAATAATGTTTTAGTAGATATTTATTTAAATATTTTGGTGGTGATGGCGCAGTGGATAAGACGCATGCCATTGGTCGGAGGGACCTGGGTTCGAATCCACTGGTTGACACCAATGTGTCCCTGAGCAAGACACTTAACCTCTAGTTGCTCCAGAGGCGTGCAACCTCTGACAAATATAGCAATTGTAAGTCGCTTTTGCGTCAGCTAAATGAATAAGTGTAAATGTAAATATAATTTACTGTGCGATTTCTTACATCATTTCTTTGAGTTAGACTGAACTTTTATTTTGGTGGGTTGTAGACAGAGTTTCTGTGTTTTTTTTTTATAAACTATTATTATTAGCTATTAGGCCTACTTGAAGTATGTTTACATTTCTCTGTTTAAAGCTATACAGAGATTTTATTTTTTATTTTTTACAGAGATTTTTATCTCAGACATTGCGGTTTCTGTCTGAGTATATGATATGAATGAATGACGATAGTTTTATCAGATGAAATGGTGAAATCCTCACTACTCTCATAGCGCGCTGGCGTGTACATGTGTAGCCTACATCATGTGTCATTATAGTGAAGAGCTGAAATCACCACACGTACTGCAGTGTGTGTGTGTGTGTGTGTGTGTGTAGTAGAGCACACACTGAGCGCTCATTCCCAGAGACGTGTAGAACAACAACTTTAATATTCAGGTTCGCTACCACTGAACACAAGAGATGTGGATATAAATACAAAAATGCTTTTATTTCACAATAATTAGTTAAAATGTAAAAAACTGTTGACCAAACAAAGAAAAGAAATAAAGAAAAACAAGAAACTTTCCATCTGAGGCTTACCAGTAGGGCAGCTATCTGAACAGTGAGTATCCTAAGACACACCACTCACCCAAATATGCCCCGCACAAACGCTCACACCACACACACTCTAAGTGAGGGAGACACAGACATCAATGGCAAAAACACTCTGTGAGAGAAACACCACCACCACAGAAACACCACTTCCCTCACTGGGGGCCTTCAGCTCCTGAAAAAAAAGAGAAAGTAAAAAAAAACACAATTAGTTCAACTCACATTCAATCCAACAACTTGCATTAGAACAAGTTCAAACCAAGAGGGGGAACAACAATGGACAATTTTCTGGCCACAGGGGTCAGACAGAGAGATGTAAATACTCAACTAAGTTCATGCCAAAAGCTCATGAGCCTAGACATGCCACGGAGCAGCAAGAGGTTACAGAGAAGAACAAAACCAGAAAGAAGAAATAAAGCAAACAACACTAGTGAAAACAGCAGGCTTCAAATTAAATCAAATGAAATACATAAAAAACAAGTTTACAAAGAACAACACTGCTGGTGGCAATATAACAACCGGTGGAGCTAAGCAGGCACCGTTAACGGTACATCGCGCTTTAAATGACGGCTCAGACTAACCACCATTCACACAAAACACCAGCATGAGAGTCAAAAACAGAAACAAAGCAATAATCAAATACAAAACGATCACAGTCATAAAAATAGCAGCAGAACAAAAGGTGGAGTCTTAACGCTGTCTAAGGAGCATTTGCCCTGCTGCCTCCTTTTGGTGAATGATTGAAATGATGGCTTGAACTTTGTGGAACAAATTCCATAGCAGAGGATCTAAGAGAGGATTTGTACTCTGACCTTTTCAGATATGAATTCATTCCATCAGAATGTGAACTGGAGCTTTGCACATCAGAACCTCTGTACTTAAGCACCCTAACCTTCGCTGTGTGAGCAGCAATTTGACTTTGCAGTTCAAACACCTCCTTCTTTTGTCTAATTTGTTCCTCCTGTACCTCCAGTGCTTTTCTTTTAGGGTAGCCCTAGCAAGAAGAGCGGCTCTTTCAGCCTCTGCTTTAAGATATGCAGAGGATGTTGATGACCTTAAAGACCTATGATTTCGATTTCAAACCATTTATTTTGTTTTGACATTTCCTCCTTTGGTAACAAAGATTTCAATGATTCATGCAACTCTGTCGTTTCCACACTCAATTTTAAAAAGCTATCATATGTAATCTGTACCTCGGACACATTGGTTTTTGAAAGCATCCATTGCTCAACTTCCTTTCTTAGTCTAAACAGTTTTTTATCCTTAATTCCAAATTCCAAAACAATCCTACCGTTATTCTCCAGCGTTGCTTTAGCCCACTTTCATTTCTTCTGCCCTCCAGCATCCAATGAAGCGCAGTTTTTCAACTTATTGTAGTGGCGATCGTACCACAAAATGTTTTAAATAAAAATAAAATAAAATAAAAACACTTGAGGGAATTTGAAGTCCTCCTCAACGCGTAATGGTGCAAGAAACCCCACACACCTCACCAATGGCTCTGACCACCTGTCATTATCGAGGCATCCCCATATTCTCCTGGGATCCACGATAGTCCTCAACCCAGAAATGTGACCAGTAATGTGCCAATTATGGCATTACGTCTCCTGAGTTTCCTTTGTCTCCGCTGGTCCCGTCCAGCCCTCCTTCGTCTCCAGAGTGCCTCCCAGAGCTGACTCCTGAAAAGCACCTGCAAGAGCGCCTTCCATTGCCTGCACCTCATAAACGCCTCAAGTGCCCACTCCTCCTGAGCAACCCTCAGATTTCCTAGTTCTCCCCCCAAAAATGTGTGGGTGGGGGGTGGGGGGATTGTCTAATAATGTTAGTTTGGTTGAAACAGATCAAAGAACTTCTTGTCTGGAAATATTCCAGCAACAGATGGTCCTGGCTCCCATGACCATTTAACACATAAATTAAAAAGCTGATAAACACAAACAGACAGATTTACACTGATGTTCCCCCGGCTTGACAACTCACAGGATCGCCCCCAGCGTGACTTTCTTAACCCTTGTGCGGTCTTCGGTCATTTCTGACCGGAATATTTTACGTTTTGAAATGTTAAAAATCACAGCTTCATCGGAATGATATGAAATGCGGTGACTTTCATGGCATTTGGGGTGTGAACATACAAAAAAATTGAGGGCATGATTCGAACAGTCTAAGTGGGCGTAAAAAAAATAGTAACACTCATGGTCTTCGGTCAAAAATGACCGTCCATAGGAAATGAATGGGAAATAGACAAAAATACAACAATTCAGAGAATATTTGTGTACACAATCTACAAATCGATCACAAAACTGAAAAAAAAGTGCACAGCAGTGAAGGGATAACACTATAAAACATCAAGAGTGTGATATTGACACATCCAATCACACACAGATGCACACACACACAAACACACACACACACACATACTTACACATAGACACCTATGAACTACTGTGTCTGTAACACAGAGCAAAGTTTTGAGAATGTGAAATCCATTCAATAATTCAGTCATAATGCAGAGAAAATCTAACAGCAGTGAAGGTATGACACTCTAAATAATCACATACACACACACGCGCGCACACACGCACACACCTATGACCTGCTGTCTGTAAAACAGCGATGAGAAGCAAGCGCTGCCTCTTGGGTTTGTCAGTGCACTTAGAAACTCAGACTTGGTCCTTTGCACCATTCTGAGGATTCTTATTTTTTATTTTTTTGCAGGAGCTCTGTGCCACTGAACAATATGTTCAGGTTTGATTGCAATCATAATGCAAAAACTTTAATGCAAATAATGCATGAAATCATTATTTATAACAGAAGAAATATAAAAAAATATACAAAAAGTACTCTTTAGAATGTATTAATATATATTCAAGTCCACTACTTAATATGAGTAAGCAATTATGTCTAAAAACAATAAGGGAATTCACAAGCCTCTCTATAGATTCCTATACTGGTAATAAGTGGTTGCACCATGCACTTACATGTTTTTCTTTCTTTGCTCTCACCAGGTGGCGCTAAAAAATCTTCAAAAAAATGTATTTGAAAGGCCTAGTCTCTGGTTTAATCTGAAATACAACATTAATTCGAAAATAATTTAGAAAAATTAGAAAAAAAAAATTATGTACTATTTTCTATGAGAAAAATTGTTCATAATTATTGCATAAATATGAATTAATACCTTAAAATTTTCTCAAAATACAAAAGAAAAAAGAAAAAATATTATTGAATAAAAATATATTCCACTGATTTTACTGGGGGGCAAAAAAGTTACATTTTAGGTGTCCGGTCACTTATGACCGTGAAGACCCTGAGTGTGACTCCCAAATGAGGGCCGCACAACTGTCCCCCCACTTTTCCCCCTCCTCCTGCAGACATTCCAAGAAAATGCATGTCTTGTTTTTACAGACAAAGAAAACTCTAACTTGGGATTTCTAAAAGACAATAATTTATTTTCCTTGCTATTTGAACAATACATTCACAAATAATGTGTTTTGTGCCTTTTTGATGCTCAATGTGTTTTATGTAATCGATGGAGTTTTATCATTGATTTATAATCCTTTTCTAGTAGATAAGGTTTTTAACACATATGAAAAATGTCTGATATGTGATGTTGAATGAAAGCTTGTTTTATTTCCAAAATACTGATGCGAATGAAAAGTCTGTATTATAAACAGTGTTCGTTGTACAAGACTTCATGGAAGTTATTAACAAAATATAAAAAAGAGACTTTTGGGGGATACGTAAAGCGGTTCTTCTTAAAGAGGCAAACAGAAACAAGAAAGGGCCTGTAATACCAAATTTTAGACATTGTTCAAATAAGTACAAGCTAGAAAAAGAAGGAATGAATAAAGAGAAATGTTTTTTGTTTTTTTTATGATGACGCCATTACGCGTTGAAATCCTCCTCAACGCGTAATGGTGCAAGAAATCAGGACTTGATTAACACTATTATTTTATGCAGAGTAGAATTACTTACAAACACTGCTGCTTGCATCACTGATGTAAATTGAGCTCATACGTATAAAAGCAACATCAAACATGATGCTAATAGCTGAACATGACAAAAATCCATCATGAACATCCACACCTGCACGCATGCATGGTTGAAAAACTATATGTCCCTCCATGATTGTAATTACTGGTTGACCTTTGACTTCCTCATATAGCCTCCACAACTACTGTAATGCCCTGCCTAGCCCCCTGGTGTGCAGGTGGAAGAACGACACCCCCATGCAACATTACCACCAAAAAAAACAAACACATAACATATATCAAAACAGTGGCTATTTCGCATATTAGAAATAGGTAATAGAAGTTTTCAGCACAAAATATCCACTCTTCTTCTCACATATGTGAGGAGATTAAATGCAAAATATGGCTCAGTCAAAATAGTGAAACAAGAACAACATCTATTTCTCTTATAGACAGGGAGGAAATAATTGAATTATTTCTTACCTGTCTGTTTGTTAAACTAATAACAGTTAGAATGGTCCCATTCACGTCACCACCAAAAGTTTTCTCAGTCTTCCTGAAGTGCCTTCACTTCAAATCCTTACTGTCGTACACTGAGTGTATATAGGATACAATAAGGGTGGTACAGTCCTTTCAACCAATAGGATATAGATTACATGTGTTGAGTATAAGCCAAAACAACAGGTTAGCTGAGGTAAGCATGTGATCAGCAAATACTGGACATATAAGGAATAATATTGGCAGACTTTGTGAAATTCAACTCAACATTCAGTAAATGACAAACTAAACCCAGTAACCTTGGTCTACAGAGTTCTTCCACCGATTAAACTCAGGTATCATCTGCGCATGCGCGTATACACGAGGTAAAGAGATATAGGACTAGAGAATAGAGAGAGAGAGAGAACACAGATGGGAGGAGGGAGAGAAAACAAGGGGAAAGAAAGGGAGGGTAGGAGTAAGAGAGAAGATAAAATCAACTGTGGAACTGTGGAAAGGAGCGAGTAGAAAGGAAGGAAGAATTGCAGAGGGGCAAACTCACATGAAGGTTTGAAATATGTTGAAGGTTTGGATTTTTATTTCTAATGAAACTTTCTTGTCAGCTGAACCCATTTGAGCTAAAATCCTGCAGGTAAATGAATATAATATTTATATCTAAAAGTGTTTTAATTTGAATGTTTTTATTTTAAAGTTATTTTAATTTTACATGTTAATGATGAGGTTAACAAAAAGCTCATTATTTCAGGAAACCCATGTTTAAAGAGCAAACCTTTAAAGAAATAAATAATTAAATATTAAAATATTAATATAATTAAATAATAATAATTATTTCATCATTCTGTCTATTGACCCTTCAAGTTGTTCCTCTTTTCACAGCATTTATTTCTCCTTCTTATGTTAGTTTGTAAAAAATACAATTGTTAATTTCTAAATTAGTGGGCTAAATGTTGAAATTATCATTACTTAAGATTAATAAATTCTGTAGAAGCCATCATTAGTTAGCCAGTTTTAAGTAATCAGATGAAAGCCTTTTCATTCAACTGTAGATCATTTTTTGATTAATCTGAATAACTGATTATAATGCTATCTCAACAAATATGAATTAAATTTAAATTAAATTAAATTTATGCATTTAGCAGACGCTTTTATCCAAAGCGACTTACAGTGCATTCAGGCTATCAATTTTTACCTATCATGTGTTCCCGGGGAATCGAACCCCCAAACGTGATAACGCAATGCTCTACCACTTGAGCTACAGGAACACAAATATGATAAAACAGTACTCCCCTACGCTAATGAAATAGCAAATTATTAGCATAAATACCAGCATAAAATATACCAACAAATTATAGCGATAATTATTAACATATAAAAACATGCATCAATTCACCTTTTTGGGATATGTGAGGAATTTAGTGTCGTTATTTATTCATCACTTTTCCCAGTAGTTTCTTTATAAACTGCAATAGTTTAGTTAAGACAAATAATAATAACAGTATTATTCCAATTCTGATTTTTATGCATGTGTTTGTATGAGAAATGTGTATTTGGATTATAAATGAATGAAGAGATGAGCCAAAAAGAGCCAAAAAGTGGAGTGTTTTATTAATGGTACCTACTAGACAGCTGTGAGATGAGAAGTACCAAAGAACACAGAAATCACAACTACACATGTATCTAAGACACTGAATAAATTACACATTACACTTAAATAAGAAAAATGCACACAGAAATAAAGCAAGACTTATCTCCCTTTTTCTTTTTTTAGGACTGGCGCTAACAGTTGACCACGAAAGCATTGTAACCGCGTTGCACATGTGCCAGAGTCTCGTGAAAAACAATGTTTGTTAACAGAAGCAAAAGGAAGCAAAGTTTTCCTACTTTAGCGAAGCAGAACCATGGGAGGCACTTTTTATTATGAATGTGCTTTATTTGATAAATTTATTTTGATTTCTTTTGGACTGATGCACTCAGACTGGATTCATCTGAAAGAAGAAAGTCATAAAAACCTAGAAAGCCTTGAGAGGGAATAATTCATGGGCTAATATTCATTTTTGGGTGAACTAACCTTATTATTGCAACATAATTTTACAATTTCAAAAAATATTTTTTATGAGAGAATCACTTTTTTGTGTTGAAATTTCCTTTTTTTTTTTTGGAGTGTGATTATTAGATCTTAAAATAAACAGCAGCGGAATATCATTGTTTGAGCACTGTTGTTAATTTAAATATTAAAATGTACCAAATAAGTGGGCTCCCTGAAGTTTACAGTATTGCTTAGGAGAGATTGTTTCTTGCAAACTGACATAAAGGCCTTTAGTAAAAATATTTGCCAGCATTAGACACCATGGAGTAAAAAACACTGAACTATCTGGACCAGCAGATGTTTTTCTGAATACATCAGTGCAAACTCAGTAGTTAATCAAGTCAGATGTCCACGAGCTGATCGTCAGTGGTTTCTCTATAAGTCTTGAAGAAGACAGCTACACACTGTGCAATTTTTTCCCCAATTATTTTGTGCAGATGCTGTGCTGTAAAGAAAATAGAAAACTGACTTTAGTGAGGGCCAACATGACAAAGTAGAATATGTTTTATGAAAAACTGATGTGACACATAAAAGACCCGAAGAAACTCAGGAGCTTCATACCTGGAGACAGCAGGGGTTTCTCTAGCTTTTTCAGCATCAGGTAATGCTTCACGATCCTGACAGTCAACACACAAAACACAGTTACAAGATGCAAAACAAATCAGATACTGTATAAAAGTGCTGAAGACAAAGCTTGATTAATACATTTCAGGCATATACTGTACATTTAAACCAGACCCTTTTAACATTATTTCAAACAACAAAACAAGCAAATAATTTATTAATTATCATTTTTAGATGCATCACATTATTCTTAAACTGGTTTATAAACAGACAATCATTCTGCTCCTGGTTTGAGTTTTACAGTAAACTTGGATTAACTTTCATCATCTTTCTCCAAACATGAACATCATAATCAAACACTGACTTATGAATAAACTCATAAAACTCATAAACTCATCCAAGTTATTTGTTTTTTTAACACTTGGGGAATCACTCTTAGAAATAAAATATATGAGTACTAGAATAATGAACATTTAATTGTTGGTGAATGCAGTCCCAGATCATTTCCATCCATAAGAGAATAAACATAAGCAATACTTGCCCTCCAGTGTTTCTTCAACAAGAGGAAACCGATCACAGTCAACACTGGAAGAATCAGTAAAACACACAGCCACAGCCACAGGTGTCCAGAGGAGTCAGGAGGTTTTGGGGAGGAGGTCTGTGGTGACGCTTTGGTGGAGGACAATACTGGTTCTGTCACACACAACAAATGGACACTTAAATTATTATGCTATTATATTATCATAAATGTAGACAGTGGGAAAAACAAACAAAAAGCAGCCATCTTGACAGGCCTAACTGACCAATCAACTGCTACCATCTGCTAGGGGTGGGCGATATGATCAAAATCTTATATTTCGATAATGATATATATCTTAATATAAAATTAAGTCAATACTAAAACTACACCTTCATCAAGAGTGAAGTTCTGTAGAATCGGCTGTAGATTGAGGGTTGCATTATACCGATCCAAGCTACTGCAGTTCAGCAGGTTCAGGACCAAATCTCCTGTTCGATTGAACCATCCCTCTGTATCTGGGTCGTCACTGCAGTTCCAGTTTATACAGTTGAACTGTGCGACCAATTCATTTGTGCCACATCTCACCACCATCAAATGATCATCCGCTTTCAGTTTAGACCGCTCGAAGATCTTCTTGGAGCAGATCTTTCCCTCGCTGACCCTCTCACCACCAGTCAAGATGAACATCAGCCCTGTAAAACAAATAAACAAACAAATCTGTTAATTTCATTAGCACTGACTTGAGCTAAATAATGACCTTTTGTCTTTCAGAGCTACTTTACAGCAGAATCTGAAGTATTTCAATAATTGATTTCCTGTTAATCTCTGTCAAACTGCTGTGATAGTATCTATTGTCTAAAGCACCTTAGAAATAAAGAGAGTACCTACTAAAAGTAGTTTGAGTCAATGGGATCATTTTTGGGTCTTAATAGATACATGATTTTGAGTAAGAAACTGATTTGTCACCACACTGACACAATGACACTCACATCTCAAATTTGGAAATAAGTTTAACCCAGGGTTCAGGAATGTACAGTGTGAAAAGTCAGTTTATGAACAATGTACTAGGGCTGGGCGAGAATATGATGTTATTGATTAACTAGAATGTGTAGTTAACATCAGTTTGCTTGAATGAAAAGCGGTTTTATATATAGCTTGATAAAGATGGATCTCAGATCAGAAGATTATAATGACGGCAATCTGGCCCAACCAAAACTACACTGGCTAATGGAAAGATGCCCCTAAAATACAAAAGAACATTGAGCTGAATTTACACCTGAAAAGAGACTACAAACAGCAGAATACCAGAGCTGTGTAAAAGATCACAAGTTAACCCATCTGTGCTTGGACTTTTGATCAAGTATACAAAAAACCAGGGGCGTAGCCATCTTTTCAGAAGTGAGGGGGACAGAAACTAATATATATAGTTTATTGAATAAAGGTGTGTGGGGGGGGGGGGGGGAGTCACTATGAATTAAAGTTGTCATGTGTGCATATGGTTCTGATTTATACACAACTTTTATGGTTCATTGTATACTTATTCTAGTGTATGTTTTGCATACACACCACACACAAAATTTTTTTTAAGCTTTCAGTGCATACACAAATACAACAACAGCAAGGCATATAATACAAAAATAAAAATAAATGAGCATAAATGAATAAGTACAGTATAAAACAAAATAGCCAAAGCCTCAAGCATCACAATGAAATCGGTAATAAATCTGATTTTTAAAAAAAGAAGAAAAAAAAGGAATTTTCGAGTTGTAAAACCCCTCTTCTTAAAACTATTTTCAAGTTTAGGATTTAGGACGGTATTTTGAACCATTTGACTTGCCGTACATGCAGTCTCGCTTCTTGTGCTCGCTAGTTCTGATCGTACTCGGCAACTGAACTGAGATGATGACATCACTGAATTCAAAGATGAACTGCCTTTAACTGTCATTTTGCATTATTGACGCACTTTTTTCCTAATTAATTTTGTTCAGTTGCTTTGACGCAATCCTTTTTGTTAAAAGCGCTATATAAATAAAGGTGACTTGACTATGTTTGCGTAAAGGGAAACAGACATTTCTAGGGGAACTGCTGCTGCACCGGCCGTATTCTAACCTTCAATGCTTAACTTAGTTTGCAGGCTACTAAAGTAGCCAGTGCAGTGTAGTTCGACTTTAAGCTGCTACTTAGTGCTAGATACATTTTTCCTCGGACGCCAGGCCACCCCCTAGAATCGCCACTGCACATAGACATCAGTTCTCAGATATGCGCAATGCGTTATTAATCTGAAGCAGAATCATAAATAATAGTTTAATAATCGAAAGAAAACGAAATAATTACTTTCATTACAATTTCAGATAGCCTATACATACATGCAACTTATTTAGATACAACAAATAATATAACAACAAAATATAATATTAATCAAACTTCACAATAATGCTAAAACAATGCAATCGATTTGGGCAGCTGGCTTGAGTCACTGCACGTTTATGTCACACGCAACTCTATTAACTCCAAAATCTTTTTACGCACACCACAAGGAAATAATCTCTGACTATTTAAGCAATTTGTTTATTGAACAGTTCTCCACATCCATTACGCAAAAAAACACACGCACAGTATAAAGCTTTCTGTCTCCATCTCCAACCTTTTTACACAAACCACAAGGAAATAATCTCAGACTATTTAAGCAATTTGTTTATTGAACAGTTCTCCACAACCCTTACACAAAGAACACACGAACGAAATAATACTCTCCATCTCCATCCCCACCACCTTACAAAAATACTATAGTGTACTACTTACAATTGCTTCGCTAGTCAAAGCTGCTCCCACACTTGTTGCCAAAAAAATAAATGTTACAATCGCGGCAGCACAATGCTCTTACCTGAGCTACATGCAGGCAGGGTGCCCTGGTTACAGGTGTCCAAATGTCGAGGTGCGCTGTATTATATAAAGATGGATGTATTCTGCATGGAACGAGCGGGAAACCTCGTTACTCGGCGACCAAACCTGCCTGCCTGACGTTGACAACGTAACTTCCGAACCTGTGTTGATTAGGCCTCAAAATATGAAATTAAAATCCAAAATGTATACGTAATAGCCTACGTGTGTCAAAATCATTTTCTAAAATATTCATAAGGAATTTATAAATTGTGCAAAATATTTTAATAGGCCTACATTTTTTTTATCTCCCTCTCGTCACTAGGGGGTGCTGCAGCACCCCACTTCCCGCGGCCATGACTGCGTCTCTCTCTCATTCATCTCAACTCCAACAATGAACTGTTACAATTATACACTTATATTCACATAGCAATAAGAGCATTAAACAGATGCGCATACTATATAAATACTTTAATCAGGATAGAACCGTATATTAAAAGCTAACATAAGCAGTAGGATTTACAAATAACGGCGTATCTAAAACTATGATACAATAACAAACAAAAAAACACGCCTACTATTAAAAGCCGTGCTTGCACGAATATTCTGCAAGATCCCCTTCACTAATGTTTTCTGCGTCTCAATCGGACTCAAACTGATAAGTAATATAAACTTTTTAAACCCCACTTAACCCCAAACTCACTTACCTTGAACTACGAGCAGTAAAAATATCATTTCTAGAAAATACTGAAGTTAGTCTTGTCTGCGTTCTGCTGAAAACGTGCATCTACTATTCTACCATAAACTGATGAGTGCCACTCGGTCATTTAACCATCCCCACGGACTGAACTTCCTCAACAACTGAGGAATCTATGGAATCTGTCAGGTTCAGGGGCGTAGCAAGCTTTTCAAAAGTGTGGGGGATGGATGTGGAGAAAAAAAAACGCAAAATCAGAAAAGGAGAGAAAAAAAAACGCTGGGGGGTGAAAACTTTTGGAATTTGAAGATCAAGGTAAATTGTACTTAATTTGTGTACCGGGAAACATACAAGTATCTTCTTTTGCTTACGAAGGGCAGAACTAAATGGAAAACAATTATATTTCAACAAAATAAGAAAAATTTGGCCATATTCATCGTGTTCAATGCTTAATGCATCTTGTTTCCTTCTGGAGCATCAGTGAATGTTTGAATCTTTTTAAATAGTTTTGTTTGAGTCCCTCAAATGTCCTCAGTGTGATAAGATGCATCTCAAAATCATACAGTCACTGCTGGAAAGGGTTCAAATATGCAAAGATGCTGGAAAACTGAAGAATCTGCAGGAGCTTAAAGATTTTTCTGAAGAATGCTGCTCAGTTTAACTGTTCAGAACAAACAAGGGACTCATGCACAACCATCACAAAACAGAAAGACAGTCGAGGATCATCAGGTAACAGAACACAGTATTAAGAACCAAGGGTTCCCAAACTTTTGAGTGGGGTTATTTTAATAATTTCAGCAATTCTTTTGTCTTGTGGACTAAATGTTAATATCTTTTATGCACAATATCTTACTCAGGACAGTACTAAATAAAAAATAACATGCATTTAGTATGATCTCTCTTATTTTTTGAAAATTACTCATATTTTCACAGATTCTGCAAGGGGTGCCCAAACTTTCGATCCCCACTGTAAAAACATAAAAACTATCATATTGTATTATTTGTCTGATGATGTTCAATTATCAATCAATTCATCCATAACCAAGAGAATTACTAGATGATTTTCATTATCATTATTATTACTATCATCATTATCATAGATTTTCTCCTTTATCATAGACCTTTCAGTGTCCCACATCAAAAACAATTAAATGTTGGGTTTAATTTAAAATATTATGTCACCAGGTTCAACACAATTTGTTTAACTAATCTCAACAAACAATAATTTAGTTCATTGTACATGAAAATTGTGATTACTGATGACAAAGATAAATTACTGATTCCACTTCAGAAACGCCGCCCCCTGCAATAAGGATTTTGTAAGACTTTAACACCCAGTCAGTAAACTAGAGTGCAGTCGCCCAATACAATTCAACACCAACATTTCTACTTAATTAAGGTTCATCAAATAGACCACAAACACACGTTTGAAATGCAATGTTACATTTCTAACAACTTATTTGTGTGATTTGTTCTAAATTACATTAGAACAGGTTCATTAACTCAACTGTGATCTGTTATTACTCAGGTACCTATCTAATGGTGCTACACTTCTGCAAGAGGGTGACAGAACAACAATTACCCATAATACACTGCAAAATCCTCAGCCAATGAGATTTAAGTCTGTATTGGTTTTATTAATCTGTTACTTTTATGCAACAGTTATGTTGGCTGAACAAATCATTTTTAAGCTGACAATACACACTTTTTTGTTGAATGAACTAGACTAAATTAAGTTCACATTGTTAAAGTAAATTGGCAAAAGTGAAAGTAAATTTTTTTGAGTGTAGGAAGCACCAGATTGTTTTTAGACAACTTGCAGTAAGAGCACTAATATGTCTATAATTTCTTTTATGAATGTGTTATCTGCATTTTCTCTTTTTATTTTGTTAGGAGACGTCCTGGGGATTTAAAATGGTATTGTGTTTGAATTTAATGTTTTGGCTACAAATCGCAGATATTGCAGACTGCTCAGCCCTGCCTCTCACCGTGTACTTCGTCCATGTCAGCTGGGGGCGCCAAAATTTCCCGCCTGCCTGTTTATATACCCCAGTTGAATATGCATAAGGCACGATTTGCATAATGATATGTCACCGATTACAGAGCTCTGTAATGCAATTGTTACTAGTAAGATTGCAATTACAGAGCTCTCTAATTCTAATTGTTACTAGTAAGAACTGAATTATGGAGCTCTGTAACTTAATTCTTACTAGTAACAATTCAATTAGAGAGCTCTGTAATTTAATTATAGAGCTCTATAATCAAATTGTTACTAGTAACAATTGAATTAGAGAGCTCTATAATTAAATTATTACTAGTAAGAATTGCAATTAGAGAGCTCTGCAATTGAATTCTTACTAGTAATAATTTGATTATAGAGCTCTATAATTGAATTACAGAGCTCTCTAATTGAATTGTTACTAGTAACAATTATGATTAGAGAGCTCTGTAATTCAATTGTTACTAGTAACAATTACGATTAGAGAGCTCTCTAATTCAATTGTTACTAGTAACAATTCAATTAGAGAGCTCTGTAATTCAATTATAGAGCTCTGCAATTATACATATCTTTAATGTGTATTTTTACTAGTAATAAATCAATTGAAGAGCTCTGTAATTCAATTGTTACTAGTAAGAATTCAATTAGAGAGCTCTATAATCATAATTGTTACTAGTAACAATTGAATTGCAGAGCTCTATAATTAAAAATGAATGGAAGTCAATGGAGACATATGACTAGTAATAAATGAATTGTAGAGCTCTCTAATTGGAATTGTTACTAGTAACAATTCAATTAGAGAGCTCTATAATCATAATTGTTACTAGTAAAAATTCAATTAGAGAGCTCTATAATCATAATTGTTACTAGTAAAAATTCAATTAGAGAGCTCTATAATTGTAATTGTTACTAGTAAGAATTCAATTAGAGAGCTCTATAATCATAATTGTTACTAGTAACAATTGAATTATAGAGCTCTATAATTGTAATTGTTACTAGTAGAAATTAAATTATAGAGCTCTTTAATTGAATTGTTACTAGTAAAAATATAATTACGACGAGTAACGCTGGGACGTTTTTATGCTGAAAGGGCCTCCCATAATGAACAGCTGTTTCTTCATGTTAGCTGAGCTTTCAACGTTGACACGGGAAAGGATTAAGCTGATTGGTTAGTTATTGTCACATGACCCGCGGTGCGCTTGCGGCATTCTGAAAAGTTTAGATGTTTTTAACTCGATGCGGTGCCTTCCATTATGAGCGCGCATACCGCGCGCCTACATTGGAAATAGCGAACTTGTGCGCGCAAAAGACGTGATGTGACCGGCCCCTAATGATCCGCTAGCAGGCCGTCAAAAAAACGCATTCCAGGGGCGGCGCTAGGGCTGGGCTAAGGGGGCATAAGCCCCGAATATTTTGTTACCTTGTCTTTCTCATAGAGCAAAACAATTAATCAGAAAAACAAAGGTAGCTGCCGCAATTACCCAATCATGACAAGTGCACATAAATATATATATATATATATATATATATATATATATATATATATATATATATATATATATATATATATATATACCCCATCACTCTCCTTCTTGCTCAAATAGCCTTTGATGCCTTCAGTGTGAATCTACAATTTTCATAGTCATGAAAATAAAGAAAACTCTTTGAATGAGAAGGTGTGTCCAAACTTTTGGTCTGTACTGTACATAACAAAAAAATATGAAACAACTGAAAATAAGTCATATTTATATTCTATACTGAGAGAGAGAGAGAGAGAGAGAGAGAGAGAGAGAGAGAGAGAGAGAGAGAGAGAGAGTGTGTGTGTGTGTGTGAGAGAGAGAGAGAGAGAGAGAGAGAGAGAGAGAGGAGAAATGTAACAAAGTTTAATGTTTTATGTAAACTGAGAGAGAGAGGTGTTCAGAGAGGAGTCTGTTGGATGTTTAGCTGTTATTTGTTTTATGGACTCAATGTTGAAAATGTAAAACATTTCATACACTGTTGGCAGAAGTGAAAAATAAATAATTTTAGGAAGTTACAATTTAGTTTGATTCCATGATGTATTTTACTGAACATGAGTATTTACAATGCAAATCCAAATTATTTTAATTTACTGACAGTTACTTATATCTTGTCTTTTAACTTTATTAAGATCAGATTCTGCAGGTAAAATAACAATATTAAGGTGACTTGACTTGGACTTGACTTGACATAGCTTGTGACTTGACTTGACTTGACTTGCCCAAGAAAAAAATACTTGGGACTTACTTGAGACTTGAAGGTTAAGACTTGAGACTTACTTGAGACTTGCACATGTGTGACTTGGTCCCATCTCTGATTTAGACTGTCATTAGATTCAGTGACTTCATGTGTCAAGGTTTACAGACAGGGCTCAGGTCTCTCAACACACTAAAGACAGTCATTGGTCTCCATCTAGTGGTGAAATATAGAACAGCAAGAGTGAATTAATCTTTCTCTATAGTTCTAAAATATTAGCTCGAAAATACTAGTTCTTAACAATAAACACTAATATTTGGGAACGTGCAAATCAATTTCTCAAATGTGTGCAAACTGTGTTTTAGCTTTAGTAAATTAAAAACATAATATCATTATTTCAAACATAGTTTAAAGAGAATGTGAACAAATTAATAAACTGAAAGATTATTTAGCTGCAAGCGAGTGTAACTGATTTCATGATGTGAAACTGTCACATGTTCTCTGTCTCTGTGAACTGTTGTTTAGTTCAGTTTCTTCTGACCATCACACAGAAGCAGTGATTGGAGATGTTTGAGAGAGAATCAGTGAGATATAAGATACAGAGAATGTCCAAAAGTCTCAGTTGTAGGAGAACCTCAAGAGACCGAAGTAGATTAACCCTGCGCTGGATCCATTCTTCAGTCAAGTCTTCTGTAATGTTGGATGAACTCAGAGACGAGGGAGGAGAGTAAGATCAATCCAACTTTAATCAAATATACAATAATTTAAAAAACAAGAAAGAGGAACCAAACAATCTCAAGAACATAACTGGAACTAGGAATCACAAGAGAAGAACTGAGGACACCGACAACATCCACAAAATACAAGACTTGATTAAATTCACAGGAAACATATGAACAGAGTAATAACGAGACACAATCTGAGTAATGAGCGGAGGCAGAATAACTACAGAAAGAGCACAGAAGAGACAGGAAGCAGGAAACTAGGTGAAACAAAGATACAAAGAGACAGTGGACATGAAACACAGACAGTATATCTTCACTGACAACACACAACCTCAAGATACCTGTAAATATTCATCAGCATGTGGCTTTTCATTCTGATTTTCATCAATCTTAAAGGTAAGATATAATTTCATATATATATATATTTTTTTTATATCGATGTTAATTCATTTTTCTATAGTTGGTCGACCCAATGAGACTGGTTCAGTAGATACTAGTCAGTGAACTGTGTTTGTATTCTTCTATTCTTAAAATATGCCACTAGTAATGTTAAAGTAAACGTGTTTAATAAAACTTTAATGATGAACCATCACCGTTCGACAGTCTCGTAGAGTCAATCTAGAAATGCTTTCTCACTTAACCTTGAGTTTTAATGTAAAAAGGCAGGTTTATAAACTTTGTTCAGTATCTTTGATGCAATAAATATCATAAGAGTAGACGGATGTTGTGAGTACGTTACTATGTTTCTAATCATTTGAAGTAATTGATCAAGTCTTTGTCTCTGAATAAACTCTGTAAGATCATCTCTGGTTGATGCATTAAACACATCATAAAACAAACACAAAAATCTATGCATGCGTCACTTTAACAGAAAGGTTATGATCTGATAATAACTGGTAAGAGTCATGGACATTTTCTTTGTGGTTCAGAGCTGGAGGAAGTCACACATCTGCAAGTCCTTTAGATTTCACACCTGCATCCAAACAATCAAACTAAGACAAGTCGAACACAAATAAATGTTCAATTCTGTGGAAAACTCATGCACACAAAGAACTAAACAGATATTAATGATGCACACTTTACTATTTTAAACACAAATCAGTGATCAGGAAATGAGCCTTTCACTTCGCTCTCTTTAAGTGTTTAAGGCGAGTGAACTTGAATACATCTCTTTACAGGAAGAAGAGTCAATGTTGTACTCAATACTGATGATTCAGTCAGTTTATTAGAAGAAGAAAACTGTGTCCCAGCTCTAGGACTCACATCTGGACTCTGACCGAAACATGAGACTTTAGGATTGTTCTGACTTTGAGTAACAGCTTGTGTTGAGGATGAAGTCTTTATATGATTTAGTTTATGACCAAAAGTTGCTTGTGATGTTCCTCATTAATAAGTTACTTTGGATAAATGTTGTCTGTTAAATGATTAAATGTAATGTATTAGAGCTGTAATAACAGAGATGTGAATGCAATCCTGTTGCTATGTCAGACTGTGATTTATAATGTCAGAAGAGGAAATACGTACAAATGAATTGAAGGCATTAAATAAACAGAAGTGTGAGAGGTTTCACTTAACCTTCAGCTCAAACGATTACTGTATGCTTCATTCTGGAGCTCAGAAGAAAAGAAGGCAAGCATTACAAACACAGACACAAACATATTTAATGCATTTAATATTGTTTCAGCTCTAGTGAGCGCTGGATGGGATGAGGTGAAGACCGTGATGGAAGGAGATGTTCTCACTCTACACACAGGAGCTACTCAACTACATAAAAACACTGAGACTTTATGGTTTTACAAAAGTGACAGTCTTGCTACACGTATAGCACAGATGAATAAGGAGAACGGTTTTACAGATTATGAAAATAAACTTGCTGGAAGATTGCATCTGGATCAAGAGAGCGGATCATTGACCATCAGGAATATCAGTAGCAGTGATTCTGGAGTTTATGAAGTATCTCTCACCAACGGGTTAAACATCTCTGAGAAGAAGATCAGAGTTGATGTGTATGGTAAGTTACAGCTGCTGCCCATACAAACAATAAATAATGCATTAATATTGTCCGCTGAATGGCAAGAGATCAAGGTATAAGAGAGATTATCATTCTCAAATGATTTGCGAACCCGCTCCGAACTCCCGAACTGCCTTAAATGATTCGCGATGCCCAAACTGACTCAAATGATTCGCGAACCCGCTCCGAACTCCCGAACTGACTCAAATGATTCGCGATCCCCAAACTGACTCAAATGATTTGCGAACCTGCTCCGAAATCCCAAACTGACTCAAATGATTTGCGAACCCCAAACTGACTCAAATGATCCGCCAACCCGCTCCGAACTCCCGAACTGACTCAAATGATTCGCGATCCCCAAAGTGACTCAAATGATTCGTGATCCCCAAACTGACTCAAATGATTCGCGAACCCGCTCCGAACTCCCGAACTGACTCAAATGATTCGCGATCCCCAAACTGACTCAAATGATCCGCGAACCCGCTACGAACCCCGGAACTGACTCAAATGATTCGCGATCCACAAACTGAGTCAAATGATTCGCGAACTCGTTCCGAACTCCCACGACTGACTTAAATGATTTGCGATCCCCAAACTGAATCAAATGATTCGCGAACCGGCTCCGAACTCCCAAACTGACTCAAATGATTCGCAAACATGCTCCGAACTCCCGAACTGTTTCGCATGATTCTCGAACCTGCTCCGAACTCTCGAACTGACTCAAATGATTCGCGATCCCCATACTGACTCAAATGATTCGCGAACCCGCTCCGAACTCCCGAACTGACTCAAATGATTCGCGATCCCCATACTGACTCAAATGATTCGCGGACCCTCTCCGAACTCCCAAACTGACTCAAATGATTCGCAAACATGCTCCGAACTCCCGAACTGTTTCGCATGATTCTCGAACCTGCTCCGAACTCTCGAACTGACTCAAATGATTCGCGATCCCCATACTGACTCAAATGATTCGCGGACTCGCTCCGAACTCCCGAACTGACTCAAATGATTCGCGATCCCATACTGACTCAAATGATTCGCGGACCCGCTCCGAACTCCCGAACTGACTCAAATGATTCGCGATCCCCAAACTGACTCAAATGATTCAAATGATTCATGATCCGAGCTCCCAAACTGACTCAAATGATTCGCGAACCCGCTCCGAATATTTGCTGAAAATGTCCTCACCCTCAGGTGATTCGAGTTTGTTTCTTCATCAGATTTGGAGAAATGTAGCATTGCATCAGTGTCTCATAAAAAAAAAGGTACAAAGCATTCTCTGAATCCTTGTTAGTACCTTAAAGATACATACTAGTATCTAAATGTACATATTAGTACCTAAAAGATACAAAAGTATGCCTTTTGAAAAGGTACAGGACAGATTTTGTACCTTTTTTTTTCTGAGAATAGTTGTGGATTTTCTCTTATATTCATAATTAATATTCAAATAGCATAATAATGTAGATGAGATGTTTGATTGGATGGTTTCTGCAAAATGTGGCTATTAAACAAACTTTGTCTTGTCCTAAAGCACCTGTGTCTGTACCTGTGATTGTGCACCGGTCCACAGGTGAGTCTTTTGAGTCCCTTCACTTGTTGCTGTCTTGTCCTGTAGAGTTCTTCTAAACTTGAAGCTTGTTTTTGAGTCAGTAAAGCAACAAAATAAAGGTTGTCTGAACTTTAACACTGAAATGTAACATACTAAACAAATCTCTATCAGGTTGTTTAAAGCAGCCAGAAGAAACGGAGGATTTCTGCTCTGTGTTCTGCTCGGTGAAGAATGATCGAGACGTGTCTATCTCGTGGTATAAAGGGAGTGAAATAGTGAATCAGAACAGCAATCCTGATCTCAGCATCAACCTCAGTTTATCATTAGATCTTCATTATAATGATTCAGAGACCTACAGATGCATGGCTGTGAATCCAGTGAGCAATAAGAGCGTCCGTCTTCACAAGAAAGAGATCTGCCCACCACAGGAAGGTATGAGAAATACTACCTTTAGACCTCTCTTCCTGCCACAATAACCTCTGTACAGCGTTTTCACAAAGACATTAAATGGCACAGAAGATGTTTCTGAACACGTCTCGTCTCTTTCAGATTGTGTGGATCACTGTGGCATCTCTGAGGCTCTGGTTCGTCTGGTTCTGTCTGGTCTGGTGGGAATCGCCACTGTTTTACTTCTGGTTGAACATCTGAGGTTCTGCTCATCTCAGAGAAGAGCTGTTTCTTCTGTGTGATGGTGACTTGCACAAGAGTTTGCAGGGTGTTATCTATCACATTGGTTTGTGAATTGCATTCACACGTGTGACTGAAGCACCTTTTGGTTGCAGAATTCTTTATTTATTGCTGTGGAGATAAAAGTAAAATAATGTAAGTTAACTAGAGTAAATGTGTATATTCCTTTGCAAGTGCATGCAACAATATCTATGAATGTATTGATTTTTCGTTTGTTTGACTGTTATTATTATTGTTGATAATGTATTAAAGTTTTCGTTTTGGCTAAACTTTAATATACTGTAAATGCATTAGCTGGTAGCATTAACGTATCACCAGCTGCGTCCCAAATGACGCATGCGCTTATAGGCTGACTCAACAATTGAGTCTATGAATTATATATATGCATATTTTGTCATTTATAATAGCCTCAACCCCCCTTCGATACATAATAAAAGTTGCAACAGTTCAGTGCATATGACTTCATAAAAAAAAACCTTTCACACTCACAATTTTTTATCACGGTTATTTAAGTGCATCATCCGGGTATGGAAGTGCTCTTCTCTTTTTGGAATTTTCAGTGTGAACGCACAACTCTTGCATTCTTTACATTACAAAACGTTATAGAAAAGTGCATACGGTAAGTACGTGATTTGTGACGCACCCTACCATAGACATATAAATACCTAGACGCCTCATTGGCCGCTTTGAGCCATTGCCCCGATACGTCAGTGCGTCCACCGCATGTTAGTGAGGGCAAGACTGCCTTAAAACCAGGGGGCAAGGAACTCGACCGGAAGTTGAAGTCGGGTGGGGGCTGCCATCTTTTAGCAGAACTTCACTTGCGTTAGCATTCTCATTGACTCCCAATTATTTTGGCGTCACTTTGACAGCGAATAACTTTACATCTGAGGCGTTTAAAGACTCCATTTATCCATTATTTATTTCTAAAGATACACGACAATGTATAAAGGGCTCCATTACCTTCTATGTTACATTATGGCCCCGTATAAACAGTTTTTGTAAAAAATAGGCTAACGATTGCGTCATAACCACTCGTCTCTCTGTCGCATTACCGTACAGACAGGAGGAGAAGCTCGCAGGCAATTAACTTAATATGGCGTACTGGCGTTACATTTTAAAATACTATACAAAATAATTAATCAGAATACTTACTCCTGCTCACTCACGACAAAGAACTCCCCGCTCAAGCTCACCGTCTCTGCAAGATTAACGATGGCAGTTTGCACGCACAGCTACTAGAAGATTTTCATCTGTCAGACAGGTTGCTGACGTCGTCAAGCTTCGTTTGGGTCTGCGCGTCAGAAACGGAAGTGCTAAAAAACGCTAAAATTGGGCTTCACTTGTCTGAACTGAATTCCAATGGGGTCGCTGTGTCCATTTCTTTTACTGTCTATGCTTAAAACAAATGAAAGTAAATGGGGGAGCTGCGGTTTTTACTGAATAAAAACACCATATTAACGTTCTCACTTACCAACCAATTTCAGAGGTTAAAAAACAATTAAAAAAAACTTTGCCTCCAGTTGTTTAGTAAGGTTTGGAAAATTATTAATTGAAAGTTCACATTTGTCTCACTTGATGATTTCGTTGATTTTTTCGTATATTTTTTTTCGTAATTTAGTATAACTGTGACATATTCATGTAATGTAATTTGAATGTAAATTACATGATATGTAGTTGTTTTATTGCTTTCTCTGTGTTCAATTGCAACATTTTTCTTTCTTTTTATCTCTCTTTCTTGTGTCTCAGGTCAGAATCACTGATCTGTTATATATATAGATCAGTGGTCGGAACACAACCCATTCCCTTTGAAGCACTGGGATGAAACCTAAATAATACATCTTTAAACACTAATAATTTACTATCGTTGAGAAAATTTAATAAAACAAGTAAATACAAATCACACACTTGAAGTCTGCTTTTCATTTTGATAGCACTTTAGCCTAAGAATACAACAAATAATAACACATGTAACTGATGAGGCTATGGATCCAGTGAAAATGAAAATATCCACTGATACAGTGCACAGTAGAAATATAGTAAAAGTGATATGTTATATTAAAAAGTATATGTAGTACAACTTAAAGTAAAGTGAATAATATGAAAAGTGAGTACAACGGTACAATAACATATGAGATATAATAGATTTATTAAATTCTATGTATAATAGTATATACATGTACTCACACACACACACACACACACACACACACACATATATATATATAATAGAAAATCCTCTGAATCAATCTCAGCTCAAGAAACACATTTTATTTAAGTTTTCAGTTCTGCCTTTCTCTGGGAATAGAGTGGTTTATTTGTGAACACAAAACCTGACTAATAAACATGAATTCCCCGCCGCTTCCCTCAAGATTTTATATTTTATTCAATTAATGAGTCAAATAATGTAAAATACTTGACGATGCTTGCCATTTTGTTCTATAATGCACATTAAACACACTCATGCAGAAAACACACATTTTGAAACAGTGCTTTGTTTTTCCATGTATGTTGGGCGGCACTTTGGAGCCTGTTTGTGACTCGGTTTATTCAGATCGGGACTTCGGAGCCTGTTCGCGACTCTGTTGATTCAGATCGGCACTTCGGAGCCTGTTCGCGACTCGGTTGATTCAGATCGGCACTTCGGAGCCTGTTCGCGACTCGGTTGATTCAGATCGGCACTTCGGAGCCTGTTCGCGACTCGGTTGATTCAGATCGGCACTTCGGAGCCTGTTCGCGACTCGGTTGATTCAGATCGGCACTTCGGAGCCTGTTCGCGACTCGGTTGATTCAGATCGGCACTTCGGAGTCTGTTCGCGACTCGGTTGATTCAGATCGGCACTTCGGAGCCTGTTCGCGACTCGGTTGATTCAGATCGGCACTTCGGAGCCTGTTCGCGACTCTGTTGATTCAGATCGGCACTTCGGAGTCTGTTCGCGACTCGGTTGATTCAGATCGTCACTTCGGAGCCTGTTCGCGACTCGGTTGATTCAGATCGGCACTTCGGAGTCTGTTCGCGACTCGGTTGATTCAGATCGGCACTTCGGAGTCTGTTCGCGACTCGGTTGATTCAGATCGGCACTTCGGAGCCTGTTCGCGACTCGGTTGATTCAGATCGGCACTTCGGAGTCTGTTCGCGACTCGGTTGATTCAGATTGGCACTTCGGAGCCTGTTCGCGACTCGGTTGATTCAGATCGGCACTTCGGAGCCTGTTCGCGACTCGGTTGATTCAGATCGGCACTTCGGAGCCTGTTCGCGACTCTGTTGATTCAGAGCGGGACTTCGGAGCATGTTCGCTACTCGGTTTATTCAGATCGGCACTTCGGAGTCTGTTCGCGACTCGGTTGATTCAGAGCGGGACTTCGGAGTCTGTTCGCGACTCTGTTGATGCAGATCGGCTCTTCGGAGCCTGTTTGCGTCTCGGTTGATTCAGATCGGGACTTCGGAGCCTGTTTTTATTATCGTGTGACGGTTTGTAGATGTCCAATCTGTCGATGAGTCAGGTATGTTTTCTTCTGTCCTGATGTACGTTAGAGTTATGAGAGTGGGCCGCTCCAATATGGCGGCGACGTTGACGTGCGGTCGAGTGGCCAATGAGGCGTCTAGGTATTTATATGTCTATGCACCCTACCGTGTTTGCCTTTAAAATTATTCACTGTGTGCTTTAAATGCAATAGCTATTCAGATGGCATAAAACAAAAACTTGTCACTAAACAACATTTTCTCATACCCTATAACAACAATTACTATTTTTGCACTGTTGTAAGGGGTAGGTTTAGAATTGGGGTAGGTGTAAACGTCAGTAAAACAAAATTTAATAGGTAGAAAATTATTTTATTGTCAGTTCCGTTTTTTTGCGGTACTCCTTCTAGCAGAGCTACAATGTTGATCACGTGGTTTTTCCTCAGGTCAAGATGGACCAATCACAGTCGATTATTATTAGTGAATGAGCCATTTAAAATATTATTCATAGAGGACACTTCAATCAAATAAGTTTAATATTTTTAAACCAAATAAAAAAATCTATATGTTTTCCTAAGATTTAAATCTCTGGGCCACAAAGCGCCCTCTGCTGGAGTAACGACTGAACGCGACGCACGCCAAACGCTCTTCGGCTCGAGTGCATGCGCTAGTTTCAGACCGGCGTCTTTGATGACGTGTTGCCGTTGAAGATGGCGGAAGTTCACTCCTGATCTGAGCCGGAGTCGCTCGGTGAGGATTGTCTAATAAACTACCTGAAGACGGATTCGGTTTGGCTTCAAGTCTCACATCTGACCCACCGATAGATTCGGGTAAGAGATGAACGGCTGTTCGAGACCGCGCGCTGTAGTTTAACGCTTATCTCTGTGCATTGCGTTATAGCGACACTGAGGCGTGTTGACAGTTCGACCAATCACTTTGATTATTTCAATCTAATATAAATATAACAGTTTTGTCAGTGGGAATCGATCAACATGTGTTTAAAGATGTTTCTGAGCGTTTATCGTCTACTTTTTGACTTACGAACACATGTGGCGTGTTAAAACTGTCATATTCGGCTTGAGTTTGTTGTTGGTTTTGTTTTCAGCTGATTTGATGATTTAAATATTTCCTAGCTAAACAGGTTTGTCCTGAAACTGCTCGAATGATCTCCATCAACATTTTAGCCTGGTAAACTATCATCGAAAACAGAA
Organism: Carassius gibelio; assembly: GCF_023724105.1. Classification (NCBI taxonomy): domain Eukaryota; kingdom Metazoa; phylum Chordata; class Actinopteri; order Cypriniformes; family Cyprinidae; genus Carassius; species Carassius gibelio. The sequence goes on from NC_068393.1 coordinate 19,288,903, forward strand.
TATTAATACTATGATATATTGCTATTATACCATGGTATTAAAATGGACATGGTATTTCCAAGAATACTATGGTATTGAACACCTATGGTACATATTAAATAGCACAATCAAACGATTAATCGCATCTAGATTAAGTACTGTAAATACGTTTTTGTTTACATAATGTGTTTGTACTTTTAATATTTATTATGTATATATTTAAATACACTCACATGCATGTATATAATCAAGACAAATGTTTTGTAAATGGATAAAATATGTATATTTATATATAATATAAATTCTATATGGATATAAATGCACTTGTGAAATATATACATGTGTGCTGCAAAGTACACATGCATATATTATATAAACACAAACTTTTAGTATTTTGCATGTGATTAGCACTGATATAAAATTCATTTTTATAAGTGTAGGCAGACAAAAGTACCATAGTAAAGGCCTATCATGGTTACCTTGTGGTATTATTTAAATTATATTGTAATATCATGCAAATACGGCGGTGTTGAAAAAAATACCCAGTCATTACAAAACCACTTTTTACTTCACTATACAGTGGTTTCACTATGATATTATTTCATTAAAGCCTGTAAGCAGCTTCAGTGTTTTAAGGAGGTACATTGCATGAGTTTACAATACTAGCAATGGCTTTAGTAACCAGTATTTTGGAGGAAACTATTACTATGCTAATTTTCTAAATCTGTTTTGTGTTGATCCACTCTGGAACTGTTTTGCGTTGAAGATATAAGTCATATTATGTGTTAAAAAGTAACGTAATGCATTACTTTCCACAACTAAGTAACCCAATTGTTTACTATTTATGGCGCAATGCAAGATTGTAATAGTGAATAATACATTTCTATGGACAAAACACAAGTTAGGTTTATTTGAAGACAAAGACTTTATAAATAGAAGTAATGTTTGCCAATCTTACCTGATTAGTCAAGTAAATAACCAACAGATTAATCGATTAGAACATAATCGTTAATAGTTTAGGTTATAAAATGCCATCACAATCAAATATTGCAGACAGCGACGTGATATTACCAATCACTGTACTTCAGCAGTACTCTTTTGTTTTTAAAAGTTATTAGATTATAAGCATTGCTAGGGTGTTCTGAGTGGTGCCCAAACTTTCTCATTCCACTGTACCAGTCACTAAATGTTTTGTTTTGGTTTTAATGCAGGATCTTTTGTTTATTTTATCACCACAGACACGCCCTCCCTCTGACATATAGCCCCGCCCCCAAACTCACGCCATTGGTCGAGTGAGTTGTTGTTATGTTACATCTCAAACAAACAGACTGACGTTTGGAAAGGGTGTTTGACTCTTCAGTGGTTAACTGGAAGTCACTGCTCATTAAACTGACAGCAGAAAGAGCTGATCAGGAGGAAATAGCAGAAGTCTTTGGTTTTCCTGTGCCAATTCTCTGGCTGGATGAGTGATATTTAGATAATGAGAGAACACATCTGTTATCATCTCTAACCTGGAAGCGTAACAGTGGGATTTAAATAGCTTTAGCTGCTGTTTTTTCTCGTTCTTCTGAGCTGTTATTGTGGAGCGACACACGATCAGCGATGATGAATAATTAACCCAAAGATCAGCTCGAGTGAAAGTTTATTCAGGACTCGGTTTGATTGTGATGTAACTGGAGGAGAAGTTACCGAGCCCAGGATCTCTTTACAACAGGAAACAGAGAAAGACAATCTCATTTTGTTCTCCTGTTTAAAAGATATCGAACACTTGTGTGGATTGTCTGGTTTCATCATTAACTGTGGTTTGCAGCTTTGGAGTATGGTGAGCTTGGTTTTGTTTCCCTGAGTTTCGGTTCCTCTGTCATGCTGAATAACTCATGCATTTCTTGGAAAAATTGCGTAATATTTTAATGTCTTGTCATTGTCATCCAATCTGACCTAGTTTAACTGGAAACCTTTCAACTAGATTTTTACTGTTGTTTTTTAACTTTGTGCATTAAATATTTTTAATGCTTGGTGACAGTATTTTTTTTTTTTTTTTTATAAATCTAAAAATAAAAATATATAAAAATGGCCGCTGGACAATATTTAATACTTTTAAATATTTTAAAAAATAACTAAATAATAATTTCAGCAAAAACAACTTAAAATTGATCAGTAAAGACATTTATAATGTTACAAAAGATTTCTATTTCAAATAAATGCTGTTCTTCTGAACATTTTTTATTCATCAAAATGCCCTAAAACACAATGCATCACTGTTTCCACAAAAAAATTGTGGTGCACAACTGTTTTCAACATTAATAATAATCAGAAATGTTTCTTGAGCAGTAAATCATCATATTTTCATGATTTCTGAAGATCATGTGACACTGAAGACTGGAGGAATGATGCTGAAAATACAGCGGAGCATCACAGAAATAAATTATAATTTAACAGAGTTTCACACAGAAAACAGTTCTTTTGAAATTGTAAAAATATTTCACAATATTAATAATTTTACTGTAATTTTAATCAAATAAATGGTGAGCACAAGAGACTTCTTTCAAACACATTAAAAGTCTTACAGACATCAAACCGCTAATTGGCAATGTATATTTTCCTGGAAATTAAGAGATATAAAGATGTCTTTGAAGTAACTTTTCAGGGCTGTTAATCTATGCACATTGCTTAGAAAAATACATGTGATGAAAAAAAAATGCAAATTCTGATTTTGCGTAATAAAATGTTTATATATATAGGTCTACTGTAGAAAAAGTAGGTTTACAAGTTCCCACGCTTCTATAAACTTAGTCAGGAAGCAGGAAGTCTACTGAAGTAGTTGCTATTATTATTATTATTATCTTTGTTGTGAGATTCGTGTCATCAGATCCATATCTTCAGATTTATTTTGGATGTCAGTAAGCAGAGCTGCATGTTGCTTGTGGCATGCAGCTGTAATGTTGTGAGAGTGACAGTGTGCATCATTAATAGCAGCTGGATGTTAATGTGTTGTGTGTTTTATGCTGCAGGTCTGAGTGTTGTCCTGTCATGGCCTGCAGTGTTGCTAAAGCAGGCTCTGCTAATGGCTTCCCTATGAAAGCGCAGCTGCAGATCGTGGGTATGTTTGCATATGTTTCCACCTGGGATCTTATCTGATGGGACTTTCTTCCTCATCCACGAGCATCTGATCGCTGGACTTTGATGTTCTGTCACATTCATAAACACTAATATTTCAATTCTGATTGTGTCACGGAGCGGAGGTGCACAGGTCCCAGTTTTCCCATCTCTGTCTCTATTATTGCAAATAAAATAGAATTAAAGGTAAAAAAAATCTAAAAGAATATCAGACATAGGAAACACTAAACTACTGAACAACAATGTTGTGCAGTGTGGAGCAGAAGTCATGCAAAGTAAATATAAATATTTTATTTAATCTTAATAGTTTCGGTTAGCGTTAACAGAATTTGTCTTGAAGTTATATTTTGATCATATGATGAACGTAATATTTCATGTTTCTCAATAGCTAAAGACCGGTGTTATTTTATTTAATTATTTATATAATATTAACATTTTTATTAATATCTTAAATTAGCTTTAGTTTAATATTTTCCATTTTCTTTTCAATTTTAGTTGAATGTTTTTGGTAAGTTATGTGCTTTTGAATTTATTTTATACATTTTTGTTTTAGGATTAATTTATTTCACTGGTTTAATTTTATTTTATTTAGTTCTTAAACTTATTTCAGTTAATTGCAAAGTTTTTTTTATCTAATTTTATTTTATCTCAGCGCTATTTTAATAAAAAAAATTATTTAAGATACTTTTACACATTTTTAAAGGAATTTGGAATTTTAAAAAAAAACTTGATAATTAGTAACACATTAAAGCAAAAAAAATAAAAAAATAAAAAAAGAGCAAATTAAAAGCAAGAAAGCAATAAAAAAAATATGTTCTGTACAATCTACATCACATTTTTTTAATATGCAAATTTTTGCATATTTAATGCACATTATAAACAAAAACAAACTTTTTAAAATGAACCTTAACTTCCTTTTCAACACAGCTCTTTTCTGTGGTAATGTTTAGTGAAAGATCAGAAGTCAGCATGGATGCACCGCATTGTTTTGACCATTTCTTCCTGTTTCCAGTGATCTCGGCCAAACTCAAGGACAACAAGAAGAATTGGTTTGGCCCGAGTCCGTATGTGGAGGTGTGTGTGGACAACCAGTCCAAAAAGACAGAGAAATGCAGCAACACACACTCGCCCAAATGGAAGCAGCCGCTCACTGTGTGAGTTTGCCTTGATTTCAGGCCTGTATTTGTGATTTTGCACAGGCTCGACCAGTTCCTGTTGCTCATTGTCATGCGGCTCGATTCTCTACTAAAGTGCTTTCATCTTCCTGACGTGAAGTGATTGTTAAACAATCAGCGGGGATGACATCAGAACTGATTATAGACTGTATTTCGGGTGTGTTTGCTGAGTGTGTGTGTGTGTGTTTGTCCATCAGGATCGTGACTCCGTTCAGCAAGCTGATCTTCCGTGTTTGGAGTCACCAGACGCTGAAGTCTGATATTCTCCTGGGTGTGGCCACCCTCGACATCAGCCAGACGCTCAAAACACACGACATGAAGAGTGAGTGTTTCTGTGTTTCTGTGTTTCTGCTCTGCTGCTTTTACCACAGCAACCACATTAAAGGGTTAGTTCATCAAAAAATGAAAATTATGTCATTAATAACTTTCCCTCATGTCGTTCCAAACCCGTGAGACCTCCGTTTATTTTCAGAACACAGTTTAAGATATTTTAGATTTAGTCTGAGAGCTCTCAGTCCCTCCATTAAAGCTGTGTGAACGGTCTACTGTCCATGTCCAGAAAGGTAAGAAAAACATCATAAAAGTAGTCCATGTGACATCAGAGGGTGAGTTAGAATATTTTGAAGCATCGAAAATAAAATTTTGGTCCAAAAATAGCAAAAACTACGACTTTATTCAGCATTGTCTTCTCTTTCGTGTCTGTGTGAGAGAGTTCAAAACAAAGCAGTTTGTGATATCCGGTTCGCGAACGAATCACTCGATGTAACCGGATCTTTTTTAAACAGTTCACCAAATCGAACTGAATCTTTTTAAAGGTTCGCGTTTCCAATACGCATTAATCCACAAATGACTTAAGCTGTTAACTTGTTTAATGTGGCGACACTCCCTCTGAGTTCAAACAAACCAATATCCCGGAGTAATTCATTTACTCAAACAGTATCTGACTGAACTGCTGTGAAGAGAGAACTGAAGATGAACACAGAGCCGAGCCAGATAACGAACGAACTATTGAGTATACCAGTATACCGTACACACAGTTTCAATGGAGGGACTTCATCCGCGTCTCTCTTCGGTTGTGTCTCTTTCAGTCTGTGAGGTGGTGCAGATGCTGAAGTTGTACACAGACAGAGATCAGTCGGACCACATCGGGGATCTGTCCGTGTGTTTGGACGGTCTGACGGTGGATCCCGAAGCGTTCCAGTCGGCCGAGGCCAACAACAAGAGTCAGTCTCTCTGTTTGTTAGAAGAACACTTGATATTTGACACAAAAAGACCACAAATAACTGATGTTATTGTTTTACAGATACTTTAAACGGGGAATCTGACATTCATGAAGACTTAAGCAGAAGGTATCTCCAGAAAGTGCAAGTGTAAATGAAGATATTTTAGCACACACAGTTTCTTAAAGGGGTCATATGAGGTTTTTTTTTAAAGATCTTTGACACGCAAAACTCATTTGAACATTCAATAGCTAATAACAAAACAGACTTAAAGTAGCTGATTCAGAAGCGCCAGATTGCGAAACGGTTGTCCATAAAATGCATTGCTGTTCTGTTTTAATTAATCTTAAAGATTCCTAAATGCATCTACTTTCAGAAGACCAAATAAAATGCTTTTGTTTTCTCCTAGATACACACATCTCCCTGACATGACTGTTTCAACACTAACTGTGTTACTGAAACCACGCCTTCTTTCTTTACACATAGTGATGTAGACATGTGGGGGCGTGTTCAAACGAGGCATTTTAGGGGGCGTGGCAAATCTTAACTTTGATAAAGAATATCTCTTTGGATTTGAGACTTTAATCTTTGAAACTTCACAGATCTTATTTGTGCACCAAGAACTTGTAACACTCCAAAGAGAAATGAAAAATGTAAATTGCATCATATGACCCCTTTAAGTTGTAATCTGGCTGAAAGATGAAGCTAATCTGTGATTGGTTGAGGAATGTCACATGTCTCTAATCATTTTACATGCGTGATTTCCAACTAAGCATCTGAATCTGATGTGTTGTGTTTTTCTGGAGAAGCAGAGATCCATCTCCATCGGTCTCAGACGCTCAGGATCAGTCGTTGGCTCCGAACGGCCGTGTGAACGGAATGGACTCTCCTTCGGTGTCATCCAGAGGGTCGCGACCCCTGAGACCCCCGCGACCCTCACGACCTCCCCCGCCGACCCCACACAGACCCACGTCTTCCCCAGGTGAGACCAGACACACGGACATATTCGGTTATAGAATTTAGATGTTTCATGCTCTGCTGTTTTATGATTAAATATGTCAGATGAAGTCAAAAATAAGTTTTTTTTTGGTAGATTTGTATGTGGTAGTTGTATTACAGTGTATCGTGTAAACACACTTCTGTTTCTGAAAGAATTCTCACCAGGGATGCATTTATTTGGTCAAAAATACAGTAAAGACTTTTTTTTTTCCAAATCAAAATAACTGTTATATGTGAATATATGTTAAAATGTAATTTATTTCTGTGATGCACAGCTGAATTTTCAGCAGCATTACTCACATGATCTTTCAGAAATCATTCTAATATACTGATTTGCTGATCAAGAAACATTTCTGATTATTATCAATGTTGAAAACATTATAAGTATCGGTTTTGATCAATTTAATGCAGCCTAAACTAATTTCTGAAACAAAAAAGGAATGCATTTTTATTAGTTGTTGAAAAAAATCGTACTGCAATGAAGAAGTGGTGGTGGTGTTTTTCCCTCTCTTTGCAGCTTCCTCTACCGGCTCATTTCCTGACAGCAGCGATTCGTCCAGATCAGACACTCCGGTTCGGAATCCCACTGGAGGCGGAGCCTCGGAGTCAAGCCCCGCCCCCACAGTGGAGCAGCCTGGAAGGACGTCCCTCAGTATAGTCCCCGCCCCCAGCAGGATTCCCAGCGTAGCCAACACTGGACCTCTGCCTCCCCAGTACGTCACTTCCCGAGTTTACAAATCACCTTTCTATTTTTGAAAATGTGTTGGTTAATTTTGAGTAAATATTAGGCTAATGTTATCAGCCATCTGTTGATACCAGTGCCCATATCGTTGTTGTGTGTGTGTGTGTAGCTGGGAGCAGCGTGTCGATCAGAACGGCCGTTTATATTATGTTGACCATGTAGCAAAGAAGACGACGTGGGAGAGACCAGAGACTCTGCCGGTGGGGTAAGAATAAGGCTGTGTATCGCTAAGAATCTGGCGATATGATACATATCACGATACTGGGGTTGTGATACGATATATTGCGATACTGTAAGCAATCCGATATATTGGGATATTTCTTATTTTAGGAACAGCTGTCATTAAGAACACACCACCAAAGGCAAATATGTAAACGTTAGCAATAAATAAATTGATAAAAATTGTTTAACCAGAACACAGTCGGATATGCATTTGCAATAATCAGTCCCTGTAACATTAAATGTTATTGAAAAACGTTTTGTGCAGTACGAGACAAAAGGGGGGAAATTAAAGTGCTTGCAGGATCCTTTAGTTAAATGTATAATTTATAAAAAATGTGTTTTATAAAAAGATACAATTGTAACGTACAATATTTTGATCTGAATAAAGTAATTGCATCGGCTTAATATCGACAAAAAATAAAGTGCTTAGAGGATTCCTAAAGAAAACGAAACTGTTATAAAACAATAAATTAAATACAGATGTTGAACATTTCCACTTGGATTTCACAGGTTTTTCGTATTTTGTCATTTGTATTTTTGTTGTGTGTGGAATCGCCGAAACCACGACGCGAGCACGTTATCACAAAAGCCCAAATGACGGAATCCCTTCAGCTTTGTACACCGAAACATGAACCGGGACAATTTCCTTTTAACCCTCCATTACTAGCAGCGAACTATATTAACGTTAACATTAGTGGCGCGTTCTAATGCTAGTATTTCCTGTTACTCAGGATTTGTTCAGAGATTGCCATCTAGTGGTCGGGAAATAAACACAAAGCAAAACAAGTGCCATGAATCTATTTTCAGTTTTTTAGAAACGTTACAGTATCGCCAAACAAAATATCGCGATACTCACGTGTATGGATATTTTCTTACACACCTAGGTAAGAAACCGTCCTCGTTCACTGAATTACGCCCTACACAAAGTGGACACATACTTTAACCAGATTTCAACTGTAACTCCGAGTCAGTGCAGTGCATGTATGGTGGAGTTTGGATATTTCAGCTTAATAGTTCATGGTCTGGACTGTTAATGAAGGTTTGATGTTTAAACACATCTCATTTATCAGGGAGACGCTGTTTCATATGAACTTTTCTGGTCATTATAGTATATAAAACAACTGCCAAGTGGCCTTTTACAAAACCAAGAACATGTCCAGATCATGTTTCAGCATGAGAAAAACTATATTTTGTTTAAGAAATGCATGTTATTTTTTAAGGATCTTCTTTTCTGCGCTGTGATTAGGGATGTTTACTAATACTGAAATACTTCAGATTTGTAATTAATCTAGTTTCTGTTGAAGCATATTTATGCTATTGAATAAAAGATAAAACCGGTAGTTGCAACATTTTATCTCGCAGTACTGATTTTTTTTTTTTTTTTTTCTTGTAATCGCAAGTTTCGATTTCTTAATTCTGAGTTTATGTCTTGTACCTTGTATTTAAATTTTTGTGCAAATGCAAGTTTGATTATATCACAATTCTGACGTTTTTCTTGCAATCGTGAGTTTATATCTAGCAGTTCAACAGATTTTCAGAAAAAGTTGCAATTACATTTTTATTTTTTTTTATTCTGACAGTTCTTAAATACAACACAATATTGTTAGAAACGTTGATGAAAATCTTAATGCATGAATATTTTTGCCTCACATTCACTTCTCTCTTGCAGCTGGGAGCGGCGTGTGGACCCGATGGGCCGGGTGTATTTTGTGGACCACATTAGCAGAACCACCACGTGGCAGCGGCCCACGATGGAGACGGTGAGAAACTACGAGCAGTGGCAGCACCAGCGCAGTCAGCTGCAGGGAGCCATGCAGCAGTTCAACCAAAGATTCATCATCGGGGTGAGGAAACTAAATGCATGCATTTCTGCTCAGATTTTAACATACATACACAGTGAGCCATAATGTTCTCCTTTGTGCTTTTCTGTAACTTCAGGATCAGGTTTCAGCCACCCAAAATAAAGAGTTCGACCCACTGGGACCTCTTCCACACGGATGGGGTGAGAGAGAGAGAGCGACATCTTATAATAATCTTATTATCTGCACCTTTGAAGCAGCTTTCAGTGTCCCAACTGACTCTGAGTAAAAGTTTTGAAAGTCTTAAGCACATTTTGGCTCCATTCTTTCTTTCTTTCCTCCTTGTGTCTCCATCTGTGTCTCTCTCAGAGAAGAGAACGGACTCTAATGGCAGAGTTTACTTCGTTCATCACTCCACCAGAACGACGCAGTGGGAGGATCCGCGCACACAAGGGTCAGATCCGCTCTCTTTTTCCTCTAAAATGTCTACATGGAGAAACAATAACGTCTTTCAGCTGTTTAAAATTACGAAATGTTTTAAATTCAAAACATTGTGGTTTGAATTCATATCTTTCCTTATTTAAAAGTGAAGAGCAATGCATTTTTAATTTAAATAAGTAATTACTGCCCCGATCATTGAGTCACTAGGTCTTACGTGATGCTTATTAAAGTGTGCTCATGGCTCTGTTTCTGTGTTGTGCAGTTTGCTAAACGATAAGCCACTGCCTGAAGGTTGGGAGATGAGGTTTACGGTCGATGGGATCCCTTACTTCGTAGATCACACCCGGAGAACCACCACTTACATCGACCCTCGGACTGGGAAATCCTCTCTGTGAGTGCGAACAGTGCAGAACTGTTCACAGTCGCGTGATGATGTCAGCAGGAGTGCAGCGTTCACTGTTGCATTACGATCTGCAACGATCTTTTTACTGAGAACATGCTTTTGTAATCATTAGGTATAAATCGTATTTTAAATGTAATTTACGTCCTTGAGACTGGCCTCCAAGCTCTTTCGGGTGACGGTGTTTGTTTATCAGACATTACATGCATAACAGGAAAAACGGGTTTGTGTGAAACACATTCGATGATAATCTTCTGTTATGACTCAGCTCAGAGAACGCAAACACACCTCTCTCTGAATGTGTGTATTGATCCACATGAAGACACAAAGCAACGTCAGACGAGCTGCTGATGTCACAATATTCCTATCAAACAAACACCCGTCACAAGCGTCAGAATAAAAGTTTAGGGCATCTAGATAAGTCTTTAATAAAGATGTTTTACATCACATGAGTGTTCAGTTTGAGCATGTTTATGAAGTAACCAGACAGGGTTTGCATGCAAAGCAATTTAACTTGAGTGATTTTCATGTTTAGACATTAAATCAAGATGATGTTTTGCTGTGGTGCTTTTAGATTTTGATCAGCTTGTATAATGACTTTTCGCTCTTCTCCTCCCTTCAGTGAGAACGGCCCTCAGATCACATACGTACGAGACTTCAAAGCCAAAGTTCAGTACTTCAGATTCTGGTGTCAGGTGAGGATCTCCTTCAGTTGTGCGTTCAGGGTCCAGTTGTGTTTTTATGGATCGCTAAATACTGAAATATTAATGAGCAAACATCTGAAGTTGGGCAGATGAGTTATGAAGGAATAGCTCATACAAAAAAATTAACATTTGCTGAAAATGTCCTCACACTCGTGTCATCGAAGAGTTTTTCTTCTTCATCAGATTTAGAGAAATGTAGCTTTGCATCAGTGTCTTATAAACGGATGCTCTGCGGTGAATGGGTGCCGTCAGAATGAGAGTTCAAACAGCTGATAAAAACATCACAGTAGCACTTCAGTCCATCAGTTAATGTCTTGAGAAGAGAAAAGCTGCATGTTTGTAAGAAACAAATCAATCATTTTTAACTTCAAACCATCACTTCTGGCTAAAATACAAGCCCTTTATCCATAATATTGTTTTTCCAGTGAAATCTGCACGGATTAAACACGGTTTACAGTCCAAAACACCTGTAGACAAATATGTGGCTGGATTTAGAGCGATAACAGGAGATAGACTTTATCACTGGAGGAAGCGTGTTATTACAGTTAAATAAGTCTTTACTCTGACGGCACCCATTCACTGCAGAGCATCTGTTGTTGAGACACTGATGCAATGCTGCATTTCTCCAGATCTGATGAAGAAACAAACTCATCTACATCTCTGATGACCTGAGGGTGAAGTCAATTCTCAATATGGATGTTGTAACTTCTTCAGTTGTATTAAAATGATTTCCTTAACAATTAATATTTGGTTTTAATTTTTCATTATAGCAATTATCGATGCCACAGCACATAAAAATCACCGTCACCCGCAAAACGCTGTTTGAAGACTCCTTCCAGCAGGTACTAACTTCAAAATAACCCATGATTATTGTTTCACCATGGTGTTTTTCTGCTAGCAGCTCCAGCGTTTAAAAACAGATCAGAGACTTCGCATGGAGCCTGTGAATGTGTTTAAACACGTCAGACATCCTCACGGCCTGGAGTCTCTGAGATGTGAAATGACGTTGTTCTGGTGTCTCTCTGCAGATCATGAGTTTCAACGCTCAGGATCTCCGGCGCAGACTGTGGATCATCTTCCCCGGGGAGGAGGGGCTTGACTATGGAGGCGTGGCCAGGCAAGCTTCAGATTTCACTCTTTCTGGAGAATAAAGATCAGATCACAGCTTTCTAGAGGACGGCTGCATGATATATCAAAATCTGCGATTATCAAATTGCACAGACAGGAATTTAATTAATTAAATATGTGTGTTGTGATACCATCAACACATGCAAACCCGTACACATACAAGATAATTTGTTTAACGTTGAAAAAATTTTATAAAAGTAAGACATAGTATTAGTAATAAGTCATTTTTCATTGTACTATAAAATATTTTGTTATTAAATACTTGATACTTTTTTATATTTCTACAGTTATAATATATTTATTGTTTTAGTATGATATATTATTTAATAATATCACAATAAAATCTCAATTATAACTGTATTTATTATATTGTAGTGAGATTTTAATATAATTGGTCAGAAACAGCAGGAATGGGCCCTATTATTATTATTATTATTATTATAGATAACTGAAACTAAAATTAAAACCATAAATTAAAACATTTTCATTACTTGAAATGCACGTTAACTAAAATAAAATAAAACAAAAACATAAGCATGCAAAATAAAAACATCAAATTGTTTTTTTTTTCAGCTAGTTGCCAATCATTTCTCATTTTAATTTATTTTTACTTGAAAATAAATAAAATAAAAACTACATACACACACACACACACACACACACACACACATATATATATATATATATAATATATATTTTATATATATATATATATATATATAAATATATATAAAACAAATATAATATAAATGACAAAAGTGCAACAAAATAATAAATTTTTTTAATTGAAAGCAACATAAAAACTGATTTACAAAATGAATAAAAGCAAGTCTGTTCCTATATAGAGTAAACCCAAATGTGAACATGCAAAGGGAAGAAAAAGGTTTTCCCAAATTATTCATGCCTCTCGCGCTCTGATGCAGTGTTTTCAAGTTATTTAGGAGTGATTCAGTTTTGATGCGTCACATTGCATGGCTTGCATCCAGTGTACAGTAAACCTCATGTAATGCTGTGAAATGAAGTGTGTGTGTGTGTTTTGTGCAGGGAGTGGTTCTTCCTGTTGTCTCACGAGGTGTTGAACCCCATGTACTGTTTGTTTGAATACGCTGGCAAAGACAACTACTGCCTCCAGATAAACCCCGCCTCCTACATCAACCCCGACCACCTCAAATACTTCCGGTTCATTGGACGCTTCATCGCCATGGTAATGCTGTCTTGCCATATTTGGTCAATGTCAGATTGCTTTCCAGATGTTGTGATATTAAACAGCTGCCCCTGTTTCTTAACTGGATTTGGACATTGATGAACATTAAAGTGGCAAAAATCTAGGATTTATTCTTTGTGCTTTTTGCAGGCCTTGTTTCATTCGAAATTCATCGATACAGGCTTCTCACTGCCGTTCTACAAGCGCATCCTGAACAAGCCCTTGACTCTGAAAGACCTGGAGTCCATCGACCCAGAGTTTTACAACTCGCTCATCTGGATCAAGTCAGTTTACCTGCTTTACTGAGCTCATGAATATTCATTACGATTAAGTGTTAAGCAGTACATGCCATGGTACCACAATATATACCATATGGTACTTTTTGGGTACTTGTTTTAACAATAAAAAACAAACAACAAAACAGAACCAAAAAAAAATACTTTTAATAATTAGTTTTTTTATAATTTGTATTTACTATTTAATATGTTTGTCTTTACAAAAATAAAGAAATACAAATTTATTATTATTATTATTAATAAAGATGTAAATAAAGTCCACTTTAAATTTCTTTATGCAATTATTTTATTAATTATTTATTGCAGTGTATATTATGTGTATACATATATATATATATATATAAATATAAATTAAAAATACAAATTATTATATAAATTATTAGTATTATATGAAATCACTGTTGTGTAAAACTATTAGTTAATTATTAATTACAATTATTATAAGAAATAATAGTGATTCAGATATGCTTTAAATGGAGGTAAGAATTCAGTATTATTTTTTAAAATGTAAAATATGAAAAAAAACTTTTTTTTTTGTATATGATCACCAATTATTTTATAACAATACTTTCTGTAAGTGTTTTAAGCTACTGTGAATTACTCAGTGTGTTTTGAGTGTGTGTGTGTGTGTGTGGGGCGTAGGGCTGCCCCCTAATAATCGACTAACTGTTTGTTGATGAGAAGAGGCTTAGTCGATCAGTTTTATTAGTCATAGAAAAATAAAAGTCCACAGGAAGTGGCAAATTCACGTAGTGGACAGATCATTAACTGCTGGTCTATACAGTACATCAGACATCCAAACGATTTCATTTATCAACCTCAAATATGACCTATAATCTGAAACATTTAAGTAGCAGCAACATTAGATGGCCGCTTGAAGCTGAATATAGCATAATATAGCATATAGCATAATATTAACATAAAATACTCCCTCATTTTTGCTCATACAGAGTAATACATCTTTAGCATCTGTAATAGGTTTCATTTTATTTCTGTGCACTCAAAACAAAAAAATTGTGCTTTTGTAAAATAAAGAAAGCAAACAGGGTGTGCTTTCTGTCTTGTAGGCCATTGTGAACTTGAGTATCTTAATCTCTAAAAACATATATATTCTGCTTCACAGAATATATTTTTTTTTCATTTTAGTCATTTAAAAAAATATTATATACATCATGTTTGATTGATTTCAGTCGTGAATGACTCTCTAACCGTCTGTGTGTGTTGTGTCAGGGATAATAACATCGAGGAGTGCGGGCTGGAGATGTTTTTCTCGGTGGATAAGGAGATCCTGGGTGAGGTGTCAACTCACGAGCTGAAGCCGGACGGCGGGAACATCCAGGTCACAGAGGAGAACAAGGAGGAGTACATCAGGTGCCGCTCTCAGCATCTCACAGTCTCATTATGAAATATTCTTGATGCTAAATAAAGCCAGACCCCACGCTGACAAACATAAAGCCCTCTAGATCATTTAGCACTGTTGATGTTGTTTTTATCACAAAGGATTATATTCATTTCAGATGTCAAAGTATTATAAAGATGGGGCTCAGTCAGGTTTTCCATTTCCCTCGTATATGTGACCCTGGACCAGAAAACCAGTTGTAGGTCTCTGGGGTATATTTTTAGCAATAGCCAAAAAAAACATTTTATGGGTCAAAATTATCTCTTATTTTTTTTTTTTTTTATGCCAAAAATCATTAGGATATTGAGTAAAGTTCATGTTTCATTAAGATATTTAGTAAATTTCTAACTGTAAGTATATCAAAACCTAATTTTTGTTTAGTAATATGTATTGCTAAGAACTTCATTTAGACAACTTTAGGCGATTTTCTCAGTAATACGATTTTTTTTTTTTTTTTTTTTGCACCATCAGATTCAAGATTTTAAAATAGTTGTATCTCGGCCAAATCTCGTCCCATCAAGAGAAAGCTTATTTATTCAGCTTTCATATCTCAGTTGGAAAGTATTTACCCTTATGACTGGTTGTGTGGTCCAGGGTCACACATAAAATTATAAATATTAATGAATTAAATGTTATATATATTTATATATAATGTATAGAAAAAAGTTGAATTAACTTATGTTATGTAATTATTTTAATACATTTTATTAAAAATTATTAATTTTTTCAGTCTTGAAACTACTTGGTTTTTATTTTTTGAAATATGTTATTTCATTGTTAAAAATGTTGTAACAAGATTATATGCTAAATTGAAGTAAAAGGTTAACAAAATACCCATAAAATGCATTTCAAACCAAGTTCTGTATTGGTAAGGTGACGTCTCAGAAGGTAGACAGTGAGGCACTTAGAGATTATGCCTTAAAATGCCTCCTCAGGTGTTCAGGGAGCTTTGGTTGTAAATATCCTGTTGTGTGTGTTCAGGCTGGTGGCTGAGTGGCGTCTGTCTCGTGGTGTCGAGGAACAGACTCAAGCCTTTTTTGAAGGATTTAATGAGGTTCTTCCACAGCAGTACCTGCAGTATTTCGATGCCAAAGAGCTGGAGGTGAGAGACGCTGATATAAAATCCCTTAAGTCCCACGTATAGAGCTGCCTCAAAATAAATGTGTGCGTTTGAATCCCACTTAAGCATATCTGAATAGCATTGCATTGCATAAAAAATGCACTGATATCCGGATATATTTGCAAATGCTTTAACAAATGCTCTCTGTAAATTACTAAGCTTCCAGAATCAAACTTGATCTTATTTAAATACTGTTACATCTATTCTGTAATTAACCATGTTTTTGTGTGTTCTAGGTGATGTTGTGTGGAATGCAAGAAATCGATCTGAATGACTGGCAGAGAAACACCATTTACAGACATTACACTTCCACCAGTAAACAGATCCTGTGGTTCTGGCAGGTAACAATGCAATAATCTCATCACTAAATCATTTTAAATTAATAATGGTTCCAATTGCCTGAAGTTATAAGACACTCCTTCTTTTCTCTGTAGTTTATTAAAGAGATGGACAATGAGAAGCGCATGAGACTGTTGCAGTTCGTCAGCGGGACCTGTCGTCTACCTGTAGGAGGATTTGCAGACCTGATGGGTGAGTTACTGTGAAGGTCACGTGGAATTTATTTGGGTTCAGATTTGTTTTTATTAACATGAACAACATGAAACAGCATGCACTATGCATTTAACTACCATAGTGTGACATATTATAGCATGAAGTCAAGACACTACAAGTGAATAGGGTAAAAATATTTAATTTATAAATATCACCATACTTTCCCAGTTGATTAATCACAGTACATTAAGACATTTGTTGTGTATAACAAGTTTTCTGAGGTGCTTTGTTTAAATGTGCAAACGAGGCGTTATCTAATTAAACAATTCCAGAAGATAAATCTAAACACTGGATAAAGTCGGGTTCAAAATGCTTGTCTGATTTTGTTGACATATTAGAGTTAAAGGTTTTTATAGAGGGATTTTGGTTTTCTCTTTATATGAGTCCACAAATCAGAAAATACTGTCAACATGCAGAAAAAAACATTTTCATCCCTTTTTTAGGAATAAAATGTTATAAAAATCAGTGTGAATGATATATCAACAAACTGAACAGTAAAAACCTTCAGAATATAGAGAGGAATAAAACTGCTAAGTTTGTTGTTTGTAAGTGTTTCTGAAATGTAGATGAAAGTCTTAAAGAAATGAACTGTAATTGAAATGTACAGACAAAAATAGATAAAATGTTATAAAATATATTTGTAAAAAGTCTGTAAAAAGATTGTTTTTCCCAAAATACCTATAAGTTTTGCAGAAAGTAGGAAATTAACAGTAAAAGAAAATAGAGAAACAAGTTACCTATTTTTTGTTTTTTAGAAATATATAAATCAGTGTGAATGATATATCAACAAAGTGAACAGTAAAAACCTTCAGAATATAGAGAGGAATAAAACTGCTAAGTTTGGTGTTTGTAAGTGCTGTTGAAGTGGAAATAAAACTCTTAAAGAAATGAATTGTAACTGAAATGTACAGACCACAATAGATAAAGCATTATAAAATAAATATATTTTAGATGTTTTCTTTTCACTAGTCTGTAAAAATATTATTTATTTTCTAAAATACCTGTGAAATTTTGCAGAGAGTAGGAAAGTAACAGTAAAAGATAATAGAGAAACAAATCTATTTACAGACCCAAATAGATAAAGTGTTATAAAATAAACACTTAAAAGTGTATTTTAGATGTTTTCTTTTAACGAGTCTGTAAAAAGATTGTTTTCGCCAAATACCTTTGAAATTTGGCAGAACGTATGAAAGTAACAGTAAAAGATAATATAGAAACAAGTTACTATGCTTTTTTTTAAATAATGTGTTATATAAATAAGTGTGAAATGATATATCAACAAACCCTTCAGTAAAAACCTTCAGAATATAGATGGGAATAAAACTGCTAAGTTTGTTGTAAGTGCTGCTGAAGTGGAGAAAAAACTTTTAAAGCAGTGAATTGTAATTGAAATTTACAGACCCAAATAGATAGAGTGTTATAAATATGTTTCAGATGTTTTCTTTTAACTAGTCTATAAAAAGATTCTGTTTTCCCCAAATACCTGTGAAATTTGGCAGAACGTATGAAAGTAACAGTAAAAGATACCGTATTTTCCGCACTATAATCTGGAGCGCCTTTATATATGGACCAAGTTATATATGGATTAAGGATATCTTATATTACTAACATGGTTATGTCAGTAGAGAAAAAAAAGTTGTTTCAAAGGCTTGATTATGATGAAAAACTTTTATGGAGAATGTAAATCACATCAGTCTCATGTTGTCTCTAGTTACAGTTCTGTGTCTTTATGAGATTTTGCCGTAGACACAGAATGCTCCTCTTGGTCCAGATCGTTTACTCTAAACAAGATCTCTTTACAGATATATTTCAGTGCAGAAATCATGTTGGAAGAGGGTGACGTTTGTCATGTGTTTGTTTCAGGGAGTAATGGACCGCAGAAGTTTTGCATCGAGAAGGTTGGGAAGGAGAACTGGCTTCCTCGCAGCCACACATGGTACATATCTCACTTAATACAGAAATTATATTCATCTCTAAAGATCTGGTCACATTTCTCTTGAGATTATCTGTTATGAAACTTTTTTTGGTATTTATTTCTGTTTATTTAAGCTTGAACTGACTTGTGTCATTTGAGGCATATCTTAAAATAGTAAAACAATCGTTGCATCTTTGTCATCTCTCTAAAAACATATATTTTAATGATTTGGCAAATAAGTTAATAGGCAATTACTTAAAAAAAAATATAATAATAATAATATTTTTTTTGATGATGATAGTAATATAAATAATAATTAGTATGTATATTTATTTAATACCAACAATAATTAGCAATATATTATAATAATTGTTGTTATTATTATTAATTACTACTTTATTATTGTTAATATTATTAACTTTTTTTAATAAATTGAATCATTTGATGATTTTTTTAAATCTAGAATTCTTATATATATATATATATATAATATTAAAAGCTATTTATTTACATTATTTTTAAGTGACACTCCTTGTACTTCCTACTACTGTAATTTTTTTCACATTTGCACTATGTATTTATACTTTGTACAGCATATAATAACCTTCTATAATATATATTTTTAGTTTTATAGTATATTTTCAATATGAATAAATAATTAAATATTTAATAATTTAACTCATTTATTTAAATATTTAGTTTCAAAAGTCATAATTTGACAAATAATTCCTTCATTGTTTTTATGTGACTCTTTATATACCTTTCAAATTTTTTTTTTTTTTTTTACACGGCCTATAATAATCATCTTAAAATCAATAATATTCTTCTGTAATGCAGCAGTCAGTGCATATATAGTAGTCGTTGAGTACGAATGTGGATATTAGACCTGTAACTGCTCTTGTTTTTCTTCCTGTTCCAGTTTTAATCGTCTGGATCTGCCGCCGTACCGCAGTTACGAGCAGATGAAGGAGAAGCTGATGTTTGCGATTGAGGAGACAGAAGGTTTCGGACAGGAGTGAGACGCTCTCTCTCACTCACACACACACACTCACACACACACACAAACAGAGGACATCCAGATCTTATGCACACTAGTTTTACTGAGAAGACAGACGATGATTTGACACACGGGGGTTTCTGCGCTCACCTGTCACTTGGTATTCAGTTCTGTATCCCTCTGAGTTGAGGAGGCTTTATGCAAGCGTGTCAGATACGTGATTCTGACGTTTCTACATGTGATTAATGTTCTCTACGACTCCAGAGGAAAGAGCAGACTCTCTGAAGAGTCCCAGGACGATCGGATTGATTCACCGGAGCGCTGTGAATGTGTGTTTTTATGTTCACAAACCCTACGATGGGTCTCCTTGTGCCTTTTTTCCTCACTGTCATCCAAACAAACGCAGTTATTAAAGTGTAGCGCTCGACAACAGCAGGATCTTCAGGTGACATCTCTGATGGCTTATTGCACAACTTGCCTAAAATATTAATTAAAACTGTCAAGAACTGGCCAGTTTCACCCCAAAATCATTTAGAAATTATATTTTGCTAAAATATAAAGACAATTGAGGCAATTAGCATTGTGACTTTAAAATTAAATCATGTTCATGACGATTAAACACATTTTTTTCTAATTGTCATTTAAAAAATGTGTTTTCTACTTGGTCTTGTAACTGTTCAGTGAAAAATACAGTGTGTGTGTTTGTATATACTTTTAATTGTCTTGTAGTGAATTTCTGCTGTTCTAAAGAAAAAAAAACTTAAATCAAACTAATACATTTATTAATTCAACTACATCAATTTTTTTCAAAGTTCTTCCACATTATGCTTGTGTAAATTTGTAATCCGATTGATTTTCATGAAAATACTGTTGCAATGCAAAATATTTTTACGTAATGGTCTTTATGCACAGTACAATTTTATTTTCATACACTCATATCTATGCATATAAACTGTAGATATGAGTTACATATAAAACAACTATTGAATATATATATATTAAAAATAAAGTTTATTAACATTTTACAAATATATATATATATATACACACACACACACACATAATTTAAAAAGTAATATATTCCTAAAATGTATAGTGTGTGTGTGTGTGTGTGTGTGTGTGTGTATGTTTGTATGAATGTATAGTGTGTGTGTGTGTGTGTGTGTGTGTGTGTGTGTATGTTTGTATGAATGTATAGTGTGTGTGTGTGTGTGTGTGTATGTATGTATGTATAGTGTGTGTGTGTGTATGTATGTGTATGTATGAATGTATTGTGTGTGTGTGTGTGTGTGTGTGTGTGTGTGTGTGTATGTATGAATGTATAGTGTGTGTGTGTGTGTGTATGTATGTATGTATGTATAGTGTGTGTGTGTGTGTGTGTGTGTGTGCGAGTTTGTGTGTATGTGTATAGTGTGTGTGTGTGTATGTATGTATGTATAGTGTGTGTATGTATGCATGTATAGTGTATGTGTATAGTGTGTGTGTGTGTGGGTGTGTATATGTGTGTATAGTGTGTGTGTGTGTGTGTGTATTTTGAGGTGAAACATGGCTTTGACATTTCTAAAATGCTAAAAAATTTCAGGAGATTCTTGCTCTTGTCCTCAGTGTGTGTGATTTTACGCTCTGGTTCTCGAGCACAGATTCACATTACTTAGTGATTTCTCTGAGATGAACTGAAATTGTGTGTCACTTTCAGACGCGGCGCTGGCCTGAAGCGATAATGTGAGTTTAGTTGGGCCTAAATTTGGGAGAGTACAGTATTTATCACAGGTACTGCTCTAGTTCTATAGAGCGCCTGCTTTAACTGCACCTTTTTAAGTGTTCTGGAAGCTGTTTTTCTGATCAGATCGTAGGTGTTTCATGTTTCATCAGTTATCTGAAGTGATTCTAGTCTAAACCACTGGAGGAGCCCAAAAGCCCTGCTATAAAGCATATAGCTGTGGTTCAGTGCATTGCATTATGGGTAATAATATGAAAACTCATATGGATGACTGTTTTAGGGTTTCAGGGAGGATCATTTTGATTTTCAGAAAATAAATCTACATCAAATATTTATTTAACCAGCTATTTTTTTATTCAATTTACCCTGTTTGAATGAGATTTTAACCTTCGGAATGTGATCCTGCTTTGATTTTGACTTAATTTTTAGTTTTTTTTCTGACTGATCCATGTAAACCAAACCATTCTGACTCTGAATATGAACTGAATCCTGTACATGGTGTGAATACTCTCCTGTCTCTTCAGATTAATCTGATGATTTTAGCATAAACTAGCATTGAGTAGAACCGGCCTCTTTCAGGGTCGTCTCTGAGTTTATTTACTAGCATTGATTTGTATGTAAAGTCAAATGTGAAAAGATGTTCAGCAGCTGAATAAATAACTCTATGGGAAAATGTATTGCGTTTTGTTTTTGAGACCTGGATGCTGTTTGTAATGCAAAATATTAAATTATATATTATATTAGCATTAAAATTAAATCCATATGGGATAAAGCAACTGAACAAACTAATGTTTCCAGACATTTTATTGCAAAAGTTGAACTGCTTTTAACTTGATATGACATCTTACAAAAATCTACGCTGGCATAAAACCTCTCAAACAGTTGCATTTTAATGGACAAAAAAAAAACTAAAATTATAAATGACTGTGTAACTGAAATAAAGTATGCTTAAGGTGTCAAAAGACACCTTACACATTTTTTTAAATGTTTGTTTTAATTTGTATGTGTGTGTGTGTGTGTGTCTATATATATATATATTTAATAACTTTCATATTTCTTTTTATTTTAGATTTAGTAATTAAAAATATAAAAAAATATATAAAATTAGAAATGTTGCTTTGGCAACTGAAATAAGCTTAAAGTGAATGTTTTCATCTAATATTAGAAAATACTTTTTTTTTTAGCTTAATTATTTAAGTTTAAGTTAGTAATTTAAGTACTTATAAAATTTTTTAATGCTTTGCCATCTAAGGGCAATAAAATGTCTAAAGTTAATAATAATAATAATATTTAATCTAATAATATTTCGTAATCTTTTTAATTTATCTGTATTTTTTTTCTATTTAGCTTTATTTTAATTTCAGTTTTTGTTTTGAAGTAATTTTAGTAAATATTAAATTAGAAATGTTAGAAATAAATGAAATATAATATCTTGAAGTTTTTCATCTAATACTTTAATATTTTTTATTTTTACATAAAATTATTCTTAGTTTTACTTTTTGTTAACAATTACAACATTGCTTTAAAGTGTTCACAAACTGCATGATTTATGGACAAGCATTATAAATATATAACATACATATTTATGGACAATATGTAATTGTTCTGCAACTGTGCAGAAATCATATTCTGAGCAGATTCATATTTATTTGAAACCGAATCAATTAAGTTACAGTCTTAAGTTCATCTCAACAAATGCAAGAAAAAAAGAAAATCAGCTTGTAATAATGTTTTAATATAAAACAAATAAAATATTAAAGATAAGCAACAGGGATCTGAGCCCATCATTTATATTTTTTAAAAATGACCAGAAGCTGACACTGTTTGTAAACATATTGATGCATGTTTGTAAGCTGTTCATCAGTCGCCCGTCTGGAAGCACATGGGTTCAGACAGCAATCTCACGGCGCTGTCGTCCTCCTGCATGTGATCCAGTCTCGTCTCGTTCCTCTCTTCCTCGTCTCGTCTCATCTGCTCACGTTCTTCATCCTGCTGCGTCTCGCCGTCATTATCTTCGCCCTCCTCTTCGGTTTCTCCACGTTCATCATTCTCAGCTGCAGGAGATCCGTCTCCTGTGTCTGCGGAAAGAAAAAAATTAACATATTTGGTGCTTTAATAATATAATTGCATATACTTTACATCCTTGCATGATTATGAACTAGTGAATTGCACCAGTTCATTAAAATTAACTGTTTTAAATCAAATTTTCCTAGTTTGGAGACTCTGGATTGCGTTGTAAAAAATATTCAGTTTCTTGCACAGATTGATCATTTTGTTTCATAAGACCTTAATTTATCATCAGGATTAGTTCTCGACCGATATATCGGCCGATATTTGGCATTTTGCAAATATCGGCATCAGCCTATACGTTTTTCTGCTTGACCGATGTGTTGGAGGCGGGACTTTTATTTTGACGCAGTGCCTGAATGCTCACACTCTCTCTTGTTTATTGTCGTTGTAAACAGTTCTGTCTAATACGGATAGAAGTCTGTCTAATAATCAGTTAGAATGGTTAAATAAAGGAATTAATACAGAAAGTATAACGATTGTTTTCATACAATTAGTAATAGAAAGGCAAACATAATAATACTTTTTCGTTTGCCGTCAGCATTAAGCAAATACGCATTTATATAATATATCTAATGAACTATTGACTAATGAACATTAATATCAAAAACCTTGCAAAACCTAGTTGACGTACTGTGTTAATTGAATGTTTTTTAACTTAAAACTCATGATTTCAAATTATGCATCGCTTCGTGCTTTTGCCCACTGTCATATTCATGTGTGCTGTATGTAAAATGAGTGTTACTCTGGCTTTAGTTACAAACTATGATTCCCAGTGCACATAAACTTCCAAGAATACGGAGTGCCCTGTTGGTTACAGTGTTTACCTTTTATTATATATTTATTTATTTGTGAAAGATACTTTGTCATTTAAATTGTGTATACATTTATTTTTTTAATCCATTGTCAAATGATTTCAAATTTCTTAAAATATTAATAAAAAAAAAGTAAAATAAAAAATAAAAAAAATCAGCTTTATATCGGTTATCCAAGATATCGGTATCGGCAAAAAACAAAACAAAAAAAACAATATCTGTCGACCACTAATGAGGAGCAACAGGGATTCATTTTGTGTTGCCTGTATATGCTATTTTAACTCTCAAAGTGCCAGTAGCTGTTTATTTGAAATTTATGAACCACATAGGACCAAGGGTTCATCCAAAAATCTTAAGTAAATAAACAGAACATTTAAAATTTTGGGTGAACTCTCCGTTTAACGTGTGTGTGTGTGTTTACCCTGGCCGCTGTTGTCCCGTCCCGGCGTCCCGTCTGCACCCTGCGTGGCCCCCCCGAGCGGACACTTGTGATCGCTGTAGTATTTCTGGCGGGTGAAGCCCTTGTTGCAGGCGGCGCAGCGGAAGCGATAGTTATCGGTGTGTGAGCGCTGATGCTCCAGCATGTGAGCGCGACGACTGAACGATTTCTGACAGAACTGACACTTATACGGCTTTATACCTGCAGGAGAGAGAAAGACATTCGCTACATACGTTATTATACAGTTCCACATTACTCAACAACAACAACAGAAACATTTATTAGAGCATCTTTGCCTTGTTTTGCAGTAACAGTATTGAAATGTGCATAAAAACAAGATGAATTCACCTGACAAGCAAAACTATTACTAAGATATTAAGGTCTTTAGCTTATAAAATGTTTTCTGATTATAATTGAAGTATTTTTTAAGGTAAATGCTCAAATGTAGAATAATAGAATAGAATAATAATTTAGAATATATACAGTATATGCTTAAAAATAAATATATGTCATTTATATGTGTGTTTATTACATTACATATAGTTTTTAATAAAAAAAGTACACAATAGATTAGACAGACAATATAGATTTATATATAATATCGGCAGATTTTAATCAAAAGGGATTTGTAAACTTTTCTAAATGATACGTTTTTTATGAATTTAACTTGATGTACTGAAGTAACCACAAAAACAAATTTTAATTGAAATAAAAGAGCTATTAAAATTATTAAAACTAATAGAAATGACAGAAACGCAACAAAATTCCTAAAATGAAAAAGAAAATGGTAAATATAAAAATGAAATCCAATTCAAAATATTAATAAAAACTATTAGTGTCTTAATGATTTTGAAATAACATTCACTAAAACTATTAAAAACTATTTTAGTTAATTGAAATGAAAATAAAATATGAATATTACTATATAAAAAAGGCAAGATAGTATAGTATACTAAAATATATTGTAAACTAAATCTATTAAAAATTGTTTTTCTTTTATTACAAAAGTTAAAATAAAATAAAACTACATGAAAAATCCTTGAAATTTTTTATTAATAATTAGACAATAGTTTTAGAACTAAAATGACTTAAAATAAAATAATAAATAATAAAAATGGCAAAAGCACATAACAAAATTTCTAAAATGTAAACTAAAATGACTAAAACTATAATATAGTATACTAATAGTATTTGAAAAATACAAGCATTTTTAATTAAGACTATAATTGTATATTTTTAATACTAAAACGAACTATTAAAATCAGTTACGTTATTTAAAATGAGGCTGAATATTATATGAAAAACTGAAGTACTAAAGTTCAGACTTCATCATCCTCACCTGAATGTGAGAGAATATGAGCTTTGAGTTTGTCGGGTCTGTTGAACTCTTTGGTGCAGCCCACATGAGTCCTGCCACAGAAATCAAATCATCAAACACATTCAGATCACACGGATGTCTCTCTGCCGCCTCGACGTCGTCACTCACCTGAAGGGACACTTGTACTTCTTGAAGGGTTCGTGAATCAGCATGTGTCTCTTTACTTTGTCCTTCCTGTTGAACGTGGCCTCACAGACGGAGCATTTATACGGCTTCTCTCCTGCGAAACAACAAAATCTGACTTTACGTCCCTGTAACACATCCGACTCATTTTATAATTCAGTTTATTACTCAATCAAAACTACTTCGTACATTAACTCGTCTGTTTTTTGGGACTTTCTAGAGTAGTGTTGCTTTCGGCAACGAAAATGATGACTAAATATCGTCGTCAACGAACCTTGACGAAAACGAGATGAGGCGCAATGTAAATGCTGGTCATGTGATGATGACTATAATTAAACGTATAATGAAATATTGTTGACTAATAAAAACAAGACAATATGTGGTTTACAAAGTAAAAAGTAAGCTAAAATGTCTCTTCATTTTCCTTGACGGAAACAAAATGTCATAACGTTATTTCGTCTCGTATAGTCGCGATATTATTTTTATTTTGCAGTATTTCTGTTTTTGTATTATTTAGAAGACGTCAACAAAGAAAGTTAACAGACACAGAGAAAGGGAACGATTTGTGTACTTCTAACTAGTGGTGCCGATATCTTGGAAAGCATGGGGGCCGATAGCCGATATAAAGCCGATATTTTTTTATTATTATTAATATTTAAGAAATTTGAAATCATTTGACAATGGATTGAAAAATAAATGTGTAAAAGAAAAATACTTGACTTTAGATGACAGTATTTTTCACTAATAAATAAATATTTAATACAAGTATAATATAAAAATAAGTAAACACTGTAACCAACATGGCACTCAGAAGTTTTTGTGTGCACTGGGAATCATATTTTTCTAATAAAGCCAGGGTAACCCTCATTTTACATACAGCACACAGAGAAAATGACATGGATATAACAGTGGGCGAATGCATAAAGCGCAGAATAATTTGAAATCACGAGTTTAATAAAGTTTAAAGCATTCAATTCACACGAACAAAAACAAAGTTTGCAAGGTTTGTGAAATTAAATGTTCAAAGATTTGTTTAAATAATACAAATGCGTATTTGCTGACGGCAAACAAGAAAGTATTATAATGTTTACCTTTCTATTACTAATAGGCCTAATATAAAATTAATCCTTATAATTTTAATAGAGTTATTCCATTGTTTACCCGTTCTATCTGATTATAAGAGAAACTTCTATCCGCATTAGACAGAACTATTACTGATGACTACAGTAAACAAGAGAAACTATTTGAGCACTTGGTGCCGTCAAAATAAAAGTCCTGCTTCAAACACATCGGCCTCCAGAAAAACTTATCGGCTGATGCCGATATTTGAAAAATATCAAATATCGGCCAATATATCGCCATTGTCGATATATCGGCCTTGGCGATATATCGGTCGACCACTACTTCTAACGTGTTTGGTTGGTAAAATAAATGTTGTAAATTCAAATCAGAGCGTCTTCCGTGTGTGGAATGGATGCATTCTTGAGTCTAAAAGGTAACAATAATATAATAAGATAACCTGGTTTGAAATGGGTTTGGCTAAAAGAACATTTTGGTTTCATCTATACAACTAGGTACTTATACTATATTGGCTGGATTAAATAGAATTGCATTACTAAAAATAGACTAAAATACAACTTTCTTTGACTAGAACTAGACTAAATGTCATCAGTTTTCGTCGACTAAAACTAAACGAAAATAGTCATGGATAATTCTGACTAAAATGCTCAGACTTTTAGTTGAATGACACTCGACTAGACTAAAAAGAGTATGAACGTGACTAAAGCTAATTAAAAACTAAAATGACAATTCACACAAAGACTAGACCAAAACTAAAATTAAAACAGGGCGCCAAAAACAACACTGTTCTAGAGCCTTCATAAACTCAATTATATAAGGCTAAAACTGTATTTGAGAGGAAAGGACATAAAGTGTGCATTACCTGAGTGGATCTTTGTGTGTAGTTTGAGGTAGTGCTCTGTTTTGAAGAACTTTTTACAGATCTGACATTTGAATTTGCCGCCGACGCCGTGAGTGGAGAGATGTCTGCGGAAATACCTCTCACACGGAAACACCTGAGGAATACAAACACATTCACCGCTGATTCTTTGAAAAGAAATGTTCAGGTGCTGACTCCTCCTAAATCTATTTAAACTAAATCTAAAAAAAAAAATTTAACATTTTTTTACTTTAAATAAAATATAAATATTACATGAAAAACTTAACACTTTTTGTAATAGAAGATTGAAATTTTAAGCTGAAACTAGATCTATAGTCAAATTTAAACAAAGTTAAATAATAAAAAACAAAAACTAATAAAAATGATTAAAGCACAACAAAAAGCTTAAACTCAAATGAAAATGAGAAACATTAAAAATCGTTTTCATCAATTGAAATTAAGTAAAAAAAAAATATGAATATTAAATGTTATGTAAGTAATATTAAAAGTTAAACTTAATGTTTTCTTGACAACTAACTGAAATAAAAAATGTAAAGAATTTAACAAAATTAAAGCTGACTTACTAAAAAAAACACAAAAAATTACAAAAGCACATAAAATTACTAAACATTAAAAATAGAATAGAAATAAAAGTTCATTTAAAGTATTAGATACAATAATAGTATATGAATAATACTAAAACTTAAAGTATTAATTTTTTTTTAAATAATATGTTATAATATGTTCAATACAAATATAGAAAAATATTTATTTGAAATAAAGCTGTAATAAAATGTAATTGTATTTTCCTTGGCAGCAAACTGAAGTAATACAATTACTAAAACTTAGGTATAAATAAAAAATACATAAATATATATATATAAAAAACTGATAAAATGGCAGACAAAATCACTGAAACTTAAACTAAAATGAATATGAAAATATAAAAGCTATTCAAATTATTAAGAAATACTGTAATATAATGTAAATAATAGTGAAATATTGCTGACCTTCTGGCAGTGTGGACAGGGGTAGTTGTGAGTGGCGTTCAGCAGATGTTGTTCCAGAGCTTCCTGTGTGGAATATTTACTCTGACACTTCATACATCTGAACACAGAAACAACAACAACCACACATTCAGATCTGAGTAGATTTAAACCTCTTAGTCCCATCACTGTGACCTGTAGTAGCTGGTCAGTGACTGTGTGTGTGTGTGTGTGTGTGTGTGACCTGTAGTAGCTGGTCAGTGACTGTGTGTGTGTGTGTGTGTGTGTGTGTGTGACCTGTAGTAGCTGGTCAGTGACTGTGTGTGTGTGTGTGTGTGTGTGTGTGTGTGACCTGTAGTAGCTGGTCAGTGACTGTGTGTGTGTGTGTGTGTGTGTGACCTGTAGTAGCTGGTCAGTGACTGTGTGTGTGTGTGTGTGTGTGCGTGTGTGACCTGTAGTAGTTGGTCAGTGACTGTGTGTGTGTGACCTTTAGTAGCTGGTCAGTGACTGTGTGTGTGTGTGTGTGTGTGTGTGTGCGTGACCTGTAGTAGCTGGTCAGTGACTGTGTGTGTGTGTGTGTTTGTGACCTGTAGTAGCTGGTCAGTGACTGTGTGTGTGTGTGTGTGTGTGTGTGTGTGTGTGTGTGTGTGTTTGTGACCTGTAGTAGCTGGTCAGTGACTGTGTGTGTGTGTGTTTGTGACCTGTAGTAGCTGGTCAGTGACTGTGTGTGTGTGTGTGTGTGTGTGTGTGTTTGTGACCTGTAGTAGCTGGTCAGTGACTGTGTGTGTGTGTGCGTGTGTGTGTGTGTTTGTGACCTGTAGTAGCTGGTCAGTGACTGTGTGTGTGTGTTTGTGTGTGACCTGTAGTAGCTGGCCAGTGACTGTGTGTATGTGTGTGTGTGTGTGTTTGTGTGTGTGTGTGTGACCTGTAGTAGCTGGTCAGTGACTGTGTGTGTGTGTGTGTGTGTGTGAGACCTGTAGTAGCTGGTCAGTGACTGTGTGTGTGTGTGTTTGTCACCTGTAGTAGCTGGTCAGTGACTGTGTGTGTGTGTGTGTGTGTGTGTGTGTGTGTGAGAGACCTGTAGTAGCTGGTCAGTGACTGTGTGTGTGTGTTTGTGTGTGACTGGTAGTAGCTGGTCAGTGACTGTGTGTGTGTGTGCGTGTGTGTGTGTGTTTGTGACCTGTAGTAGCTGGTCAGTGACTGTGTGTGTGTGTGTGTGTGTGTGTGTGTGACCTGTAGTAGCTGGTCAGTGACTGTGTGTGTGTGTGTGTGTGTGTGTGTGTGTGTGTGTGTGTGTGTGTGTGTGTGTGACCTGTAGTAGCTGGTCAGTGACTGTGTGTGTGTGTGTGTGTGTGTGTGTGTGTGTGACCTGTAGTAGCTGGTCAGTGACTGTGTGTGTGTGTGTGTGTGTGTGTGTTTGTGACCTGTAGTATCTGGTCAGTGACTGTGTGTGTGTGTGTGTGTGTGTGTGTGTGTGTGTTTGTGACCTGTAGTATCTGGTCAGTGACTGTGTGTGTGTGTGTGTGTGTGTGTGTGTGTGTGCGTGACCTGTAGTAGCTGGTCAGTGACTGTGTGTGTGTGTGTGTGTGTGTGTGTTTGTGACCTGTAGTATCTGGTCAGTGACTGTGTGTGTGTGTGTGTGTGTGTGTGTGTGTGTGTTTGTGACCTGTAGTAGCTGGTCAGTGACTGTGTGTGTGTGTGTGTGTTTGTGACCTGTAGTATCTGGTCAGTGACTGTGTGTGTGTGTGTGTGTGTGTGACCTGTAGTAGTTGGTCAGTGACTGTGTGTGTGTGTGTGTGACCTTTAGTAGCTGGTCAGTGACTGTGTGTGTGTGTGTGTGCGTGACCTGTAGTAGCTGGTCAGTGACTGTGTGTGTGTGTGTGTGTGTGTGTGTTTGTGACCTGTAGTATCTGGTCAGTGACTGTGTGTGTGTGTGTGTGTGTGTGTGTGTTTGTGACCTGTAGTAGCTGGTCAGTGACTGTGTGTGTGTGTGTTTGTGACCTGTAGTAGCTGGTCAGTGACTGTGAGTGTGTGTGTGTGTGTGTGTGTGTGTGACCTGTTTTAGCTGGTTAGTTACTGTGTGTGTGTGTTTGTGACCTGTAGTAGCTAGTCAGTTATTGTGTGTGTGTGTGTGTGTGTGTGTCTGTGTGTGTGTGACCTGTAGTAGCTAGTCAGTTATTGTGTGTGTGTGTGTGAGACCTGTAGTAGCTGGTCAGTGACTGTGTGTGTGTGTGACCTGTAGTAGCTAGTCAGTTCTTGTGTGTGTGTGTGTGTGTGTGTGTCTGTGTGTGTGTGACCTGTAGTAGCTAGTCAGTTATTGTGTGTGTGTGTGTGAGACCTGTAGTAGCTGGTCAGTGACTGTGTGTGTGTGTGACCTGTAGTAGCTGGTCTCTTTGCGCTGGCTCGGCTGTGGACAGAAGCTGTGTGAATACTGGTGAAGGCCGAGGTCGAAGAGTGATGGGAAGACTTTACTGCACTGGTGACAGCGGTACGTCAGCTGCTCCTGGTGTGTGTGGATGTGCTCCAGAAACTGATCCAGCTTCTGAAACGTCTGAGAGCAGCTCTTCACCACACAGCGGTACACCTGACAGGAACTCATAGAGTCAGTCTCGTTTAAACATCGCACACTGACAGAGGAGGTAAAATTACTGACCACACTTCATTTGTTTGTATCCTGGCTCTGTTCATGTGTGTGTGCGGTACCTGTTCGTTCTTGTGCTGCGTCATGTGAGACTTCAGCTGGAAGTAGGTGCTGAATTTGGCCGAGCAGAACTGGCACTGATACGAGCTGTCGATGAGGATGATCTGCTTGTTCTGTTTGCCCTCGGCCGAACCCTGTGTCTCCTGGACCTCAGCGTCCTGCTCCTCGACGGCTGGAGACCAAGCCACACAAATGATCTTTAGGTTGGTATGAAACATCATCAGGATTAAAGGAATGGTTCACCTTCAGGTCATCCGTGATCAGGAGGAGTTTGTTTCTTCATCAGGTTCGGAGAAATGTTGCATTGCATCAGTGTCTCATAAACGGATGCTCTGCAGTGAATGGGTGCCGTCAGAATGAGAATCCAAACAACTGATAAAAAAATCACAATAATCCACAACACTCCAGTCCATCAGTTAATGTCTTGAGAAGAGAAAAGCTGCATGTTTGTAAGAAACAAATCAATCAGTAAGATGTTTTTAACTTCAAATCACTGATTGTTGCTCAAACATGAGTTCATAATCCATAATAACGCTTCCTTTAGTGATAAAAGTGCATCTCCTGTTGTGCCTCACATCAAAATCCAGAAACACATTTGTTTAGAGCGGTTTAAACTGAACTTGATCCGTGCAAATTTCTCTCCTGATTCAGACCAAAACACTTTTTCACTGGAGGAAGCGTCATTATGGATAGAGGACTCGTATTTTAATCGTAGTTTGAAGTTTAAAACCTCTTAAAACTGTCACCCCCCATTTTTTAAATAGGCATTAAAGTGCACTATCCAAACTAAAATTGCTGGAATTTATGAACACTTTGGAATATAAACATAAGGTTAGTCTCTTTTTAAAGAAGACAATTAGCAGATTTTGGCAAAAGTGGAATATTATCAAAAAAATTAAGTATCAAAAAGTTATAGAAGTTTAAATGTACTATAAATAATATTTATTTTAAATATTTTACATAATAGGTTTTACTCTAAAATTGGTATAAAATTAAAGCCTTGTGTCTAAATAAGTTATGTTTTAAATTTGAAGTTGATATGAAAAAAATGTAGGTTCCTGTGAGATGTTATTTAGGGCGTCATACCACACACAGCCACTGGGAGTCATCAAAAATATTTAGAATTTTGCATAATGAATTTTTCTCTGGATTTCTCTGTGAATTTTATCTCAAAATAACCACCAAATATGAAATCCTGAGACTCAGACCTTTCCGATGATATGTTTGTTGCCAAAATTATAAAAAGTTTTGGTTCTAGAAGACCGTAATGCATTATGTTTTATGACACTTGGCCCCGCCCACTAAGAGGGAGGTGACCGCCATTAGATTTTAAAGTACCATTTCCATGGTAAAGCAATGTCCAATTCCAAAATGGTTTTCACAGGATGAATCTTGGGCTTCTTAGGTTTCAAATGATATTTGATTTATGATTATTACTAAAAGATTTTATAGAGAAAAAGACAACAACAAAAAAGAGTGCCAAGCGTCCCACAGGTGGGATGGTAACAGTTAGGGGGTTAAGGATGGTTGTTTAAGGATGGTTGTTTAATCTTTTGTCTTCTCCAGATGTTAAATGAGTGGTTTGGGTTACTTGTGATGTATTTATCAGCTGTTTGGACTCTCATTCTGACGGCACCCATTCACATTCATTGGTGAGCAAGTGATGCAATCCTACATTTCTCCAAATCTGACGAAGAAACAAATTCTCGGATGAGCTGAGAGTGAGCACATTTTCAGCAAGTTTACATTTTTGGTCTCACCTTGCTCTCGCTCTTCTTCCTCCATCTGCTGTGAGTTTTCGTCACTGTTTAGAGGAAGCACGCGTACGGTGATGGGCATCCTGGATGCAGTGCTGTGAACTCCAGCGGGCCAGACCTTGTGCGTCTGCATGTGTTTCTTCACGTTGGACTTCTGAGCGAAGGCACGGCCGCACACGATGCACTGAAAGGGCTTTTCACCCGTGTGACTGCAGATGCAATGCAAATTACAGTTTGAATTCCGTGCATGATTTTGTGACCCCTGCACAAAAAACATCTCGTATGAATCTTCTCTTTTACCTTCGAATATGCTGCTGGAGGTCAAAGTTCTTGGTAAACACTTTGTCACAGTAATTGCACTTGAGCTTCTGGGCCTTTCCTTTAGCTTGCCCTGCTGGAACAAAATAAGAGACTGGATATACTTGCAATCGTCAGTTACTTAGTATGTAATATTGTTTATATGTTTGGGGCTTGTAAGATATTTTCACGTTTTTGAAAGGCTGCATTCATTTAATAAAAATACAGTTAAATTGTGAATTATTTTTGCAATTTAAAACAGCTGTTTTCTCTGTGGATATATGTTAAAATATAATTTATTTCTGTGATGCACAGCAGTATTTTCAGCATCATTACTCCAGTCTTCAGAGTCACATGATCTTCAGAAATCATTCTAATCTGCTGCTCAAGAAACATTTCTGATTATTATCAATGTTAAACTAAAATTATTTTCATGATCCTTGATGAATAAAAATACCAACATTTATTTGAAACATAATTATTTTGTAACATTGTAAATGTCTTTCCTGTCACATCGGATCAATTTAATGCTTCCTTGCTGAATAAAAGTATTCATTTCTTTCCAAAAAAAATCTTACAGACCCCAAACTTTAAAAAGTAGCACTTGTTTATTCAAATATATGAGCAGACTGGTTGGTGTAGATAATGTTTTGACGCTGTGAGGTACCATCCTGTGTTTTCTTGGAGGTTCTGGCTCTCTTAGGGATGATAACCTTGTCATATTCGCCGAGCTCGGAGAGGTTTGTGCTGATGGTGCAGGTCTTGGTTTTGTTGCTCTGTTTTCCTGGACTGTAAACCGGAGCAGCGCTGAACACCTGGCCCTCCACACACTGACTGGGAACCTGCACACACACACACACACACACACTTAATCAGAAAAGGCCTTGATTTAATAATAGTTCAATATTATTTATCAGTGGGACCTTCTAAAAACCGTTTACGAAGTCCTTTAGAGGTAAAAAAAAAAAATATATATATATATATATATATATACTTAAAATTGACTTATAAATGCATATCTTTATTTTCAGCCAATGTTGTTATTGTTTACTAAAACTATGAATACATTTTCGGGTGTAACTCATACACCTGGAAAACTTAAAAGAAAAAAAGATTAATGTTAAAGAACTAAAATTACCAAGACTAAAAGTTAAATAAAAATAAAGCTTAATAGAAATAAAAATTTAAAATAAAAAAAATATATATATTATTTAAAACAGAGCTGAAATAAAATAAAATATAAATATTAGATAAAAAACATAAAATGAAAACTATAAATATTTCCTTGGCAACACATTTAAATAAAAAAGTGTATGTTTAAATACTTAAATTACTAAAAATAAAATAAAATAAATTACATAAAAAAAACACTAATAAAAATTACAAAAGCACATAAAATTACTAAACCTTACACAAACAAAAAATAAAAATCATTCAAAATATTAATAAATACTATAATAGTATTCAAATAATACTAAATAGCATTGCTTACTAAAAAAAATAGCATATTCAAAATATTAATAATTACTATAATAATATATATGTTATAAAATGTAGGTCTATTTTGAAGTCTTGTCAATAACAGTATTTACCATCTCTGTCTATATGTACCATCTAGTTTAATTTTGAGTGTATTGCAGAGTTTAATTCTGGTGAAATATGAGCGTTATTTTTGTGATCATGTGAATTAAAAACAGTGCTGTACCTGAATGGACTGAAACGACTGAAGCCCCAGAGCAGACACTTCTGCAGTGCCGCCTCCGGCCATAGGGGGCAGTGTGCTGTACACCTGCACCACTGAATTACTGTTGCTGGAGGGCACCTGTGAGGACAGGGGCGTGGCCTGTGTCTGGGGGAGGGGCTGTGGAGGTTGCTGATGGTGCTGGAGGTACGAGGTTCCCGCGTGCATGCTGAGATTACTCTGAAAAACACAAGCAATGTCAGAGGTTACAAGCTTATTTGTGATCCTTAAAGGAGTATTTCCCCCAGAAATGAAAATTCGCTGAAAATGTGTTCACCCTCAGGTCATACAAGATAAGGATGAGTTTGTTTCTTCAACAGATTTGGAGAAATTTAGCATTACATCAGTGTCTTATAAACGGATGCACTGCAGTGAATGGGTGCCGTCAGAATGAGAGTCCAAACATCTGATAAAAACATCACAATAATATACAACAAATCTATCGTTAAAGTGTTTAAACTTCAAACTGTTGCTTCCAGCTAAAATATGAGTTCATAATCCATAATAACACTTCCTTCAGTGATAAAAGTGTTCTGGTCTGAATCAGGAGAGAAATCTGCACAGATCAAGCACTGTTTAAACAGCTCTAAACAAATATGTGGCTGGATTTTAATGTCAGAGACAACAGGAGATGAACTTTTATCACTGGAGGAAGCATTTATTATGGATTATAGACACATATTTTAGCTGGAAGCAACATTTTTGAAGTTAAAACGCTTTAACAATGGATTTGTTTCTTACAAACACGCATCTTCTGGGTTCTCTAGACATTAACTGATGGACTTGAGTGCTATTGTGATGTATTTATCAGCTGTTTGGACTCTCATTCTGACGGCACCCATTCACTGCAGAGCATCCGTTTATGAGACACTGATGCAATGCTACATTTCTCCAAAACGATGAAGAAACAAACTCATCATAATCTCCGATATCATGAGGGTGAGCACATTTTCAGCAAATTTTCTTCTATTCCTTTAAGTATTATCTAGTGTTCACCTGTGCCAGTCCCTGCATGGCTGCCATCGGCTGATCCAGAGAGCTGAACGCTGATATGGCCGACATCAGAACCTCGTCGCTGACCAACACATTTCCCTGGACGAGCGTGTGTGTGAGCGGTGACTGCGGCACAGTGATGTACGTTGACACCTGGAGGATCACATACACAGAGTGAATCTCAGTGATATGGCGTCTCGTGGGGTGTTTTAGCAGGTGTGCTGTACCTGTCTGTTAGCGGTCAGCTGGGGTCCGGCGCTGATGGACGGGACGGAGGTGTAAGCGTTGTTAGAGGCCAGAGAGACGGTGGCCAGTGACGGCGTGTTGGACTGACACTGTTCACGCTTGTGAGTCATGAACGCCGGCAAAGAGTTGAACTGCTTCTTACATTTCCCACACAGAAACACATCATCATCGTCTGCAGAGATCATGTGACATCAAAGGGTTAAGACTAAAAACGGAATGAAACCGCTTTAACAGATGTATCAAATCAGTTATTGATATTGTTATTGATACAGTGTTGTTATTAATTATAAAATTATTGAGCATTTTAATAAAGTAACTGGAATAAAGCTGAAATAAAATAAACTTAGTTAAAAAAATATAAGTATTCAAATTACCATAGAAATGAAGTAAAACTAAATTACGTTAAATAAAAATAGTAACAAAAAAAAAATGTTTTTTATTAAAATGTAAAAAACTAAAATTAAAATGAAAGCTGAAAATATCAAATATATTTTAAAAAAAAAAAAAAAAACACTAATGAAAATGACAAAAGCACATAATAAATTTACTAAAACTTAAACTAAAATAAAAACGAAAACTGAAAATCTAAAAATAATACTATGTATATAACAAAAAATAAATAAAACTATTAATAATGATTTTAGATAATTTAAATAAAGCTGAAATTCAATAAAAAATTAATTTGGATTAAAAAAAACTCACTTAAGCGAAAATTAGGATTGTTGCATTACTAAAAAAAAAAAAAAGAAGCTAAATCTGAAATCTAAATAAATTAAATCTAAAAAAAAAAGAACAAAAAAAGACAAAAGCACATGACAAACTTAAAACTAAAATAAAATTAAAAATGAAAGTAAAAAATCTCTTTCAAAATATGCATGAATATTATAATAGTACACAAGTACTAAAATAGACAAACGCACACTTTACCTTTAACTGGCAGATCATGCATTCTGTGTATTTACTTAATCAGATAAATGTGTGAAGGAGTCTCACCCATCGGCTGGATGTTCGTTCCTGAGACGTTCTGTGTTCCCGGATCCAGAACACCCCCCTGACCGTCCAACAGTGACTGGACATTGAGCACCGTCTGATTGTCCATGCCTTCAACGGGACAAATATGGAGTGTAAGTGTGTGTGTGTGTGTGTGTATATATATACATATATATATGTATAAACACACAGTAGTATTGTTCATTATTATTATTCTCATCAATATTTGATTAGGATTGGTCAAAATTGGTCACAGCATTATGCAAATATTTAGTAAAACTAAAAAACTATAAGCATTGACTAAAACTATATTTTAAACTGGTTTCCTAAATATCTTTGCTAGTTTCTCACTCCCTTTCTTTGCACATATTACATATAATTATTTTTTTTAAAAAAAGGTAACACCAATATATTTATTTATTTAAGAACACACACACACATATATATATATATACGATTGTCAAATAGATATGATTTCCATATTCAAGTAGCATTATATTTAAGTTATATAATGTAAGGTAATTCAAATATTGCGATTTACACACACACACACACACACACACACACACACACCATCTCTTTCGATCATAAATCCAAGCGCTATTAGTTTAGGGAAGGAAGCGTGTCACACAAATATACCAATTATTTTATATTTAAAATAACTATTACTATTTCTTCATATTGGACACTGGATTGTGTATAGTGTAAAGTAGCACAATAAAATAATAATAAAAATAAAAAAACATGTATTTATTAGATGGATGCCGTTTCGTGGCTTTTCCAATGATGTGTCTCTCTCCCTCCGCCATGATCCGCGGCACGAGGCTGTTATTCCAATCGCTCTGCCTCCCTCCTCTACAGCAATCTCTTCTCAGGTACATTCAAGTGAATGAATCATATTGACCGCGATACTGCGGTATTATTATTTACATGTTTTTAAAAATGTATTTATTTTACTATTGAGACACACTGACATTTACACGAACCGAAACAACTGTGTGAAATGTGTTTCTTTGGCTTGTTCGTCTCGAGCGCGCGTGCATTCTCACTGTAAACATAAAATACTGTATTACAGCTTGCAATTATGCTGGAGGGTTTTAAATAAAGTGCATTATTACCTTCCAGAACCTCAAATATTGCCTGCGCCATCTTGTAGCTCCTGTGCATAACGCCAGCTGTGGGTGGGGCTTATTACAATCATTACATTGAACAAAGTTTGTCATTATTAGTCTATATAACTACTTATTTTCATGACATCGGCATTTCACATATGGTTTTATATATGCATTCAAATCCATGCACTAATTTGTATTTTTTATGTAAATATATATTTTTTTTGCATTGATATGAAACATAACATGTGAATGTATATTTTATGCATAAAGCAATTTTGCATTTTCTGTTAAATTAAAGTTGTAATAATCCTGTAATGAAATAAAATACAGAATAATTAATATTAATATAGATGTAATACGTCTAAATTGTGTCATAATAATAGGATGTAGAGATATAATTTTTGCATAGAAGCGATAATTAAATTTTTATATTAAATTAAAGATGATGGACACCAAAGGTCAACAAAATAATTAAGATGTTATTAGAAACAACTTTTCTAGACGATTAAACACAAGCTTACAGCTTTTTTTTTTTATTAATTATTTATATCAAATAATGGCATGTCCAACTGATCTACGTTATTTTCACTACAAAGTCTACATCCATTATTCAATAAAAAAATCTTAAATAAATCCAATGACGTGCGACGCTCAAACAACTCTTATCTTCAAAAAAAACACAAAAAGAAAGTAAACGTGTCGTCTTTGAGTGACAGATGCTTCAGCCAACCAGCGGCCTGGGAACTCTGACGCATAGCGCGACGGACGCGAGTTATCAGCCAATCAGCGCGCGGCACGCTGACACGTGCCAGTTTCGCGGCAAAAAAGATTTGGCGCGTAAACTTCTGAGCAGGTTCCGATCAGCTGGAACTAAAAAAAAACAACAACACAACAACAACAGAAGCGATTCCGGGAGCGGACCGCGCCTTTCTCCTGCTTCGATGGATTAATGCGTTAAATGAGCGAGAATCTGGATGTTATTCGGAGTGAATGACTATACTTCCTGGATGGAGTCATCAAAAAGGACAAAAGCGGAGGATATTTTGGATTAAAGTGTCAGATTCGAACAGAAACTGTACTTGGTCTTTGTTCCGCATCCAGCTCGGGTTATATCATTATATTTACTTTGTTTACCAGTATATTTAAACGCTTCTAATTTGTTTACCAGTGCTTATGTAAAAACAAACTATTTTACTTACATCGTCAGTAATTTGAGGATTAATATTGAATTGTTTCATGTTCCATGCACTTTAGAGATTGAAATTGCATTGCTATTTGTATATGATTATCTTTATTTATTATGCACTGTGTGTGTTATGCTTTTTAGCCGTTTTCAAAGCACTTCCTTAAAATAACTATAAACTGAAAATGCATGTAAACTATAGCTATGTTTCTAAACAGCATGCATGATCTCATTCTTAAGCTTTATTAATTTAAATTTGTTTTTTTGTTCTGTAAACTGAAGTTGACCTACATTCAGGCCTTGTTGTGGTTTGGGAGTCTCACCCTTGTATTCAGTCTAGGCCTGTTTTTAACATGTTGTTGAATGTCAGAACGTGGCTTATCCAGCTCTACTCTGTCCCACCCATGGCTTATTGAAAGGCAGTCGGTTTCCATGCATTGAAAGCCATTAGGATTGCAAATAAACCCAGAGACTGAGTGACCCCTGCTGTTTTAGCCCGATATGTCTGAGAGTTTTATATCGGGCCAGACCTCGGAGGACCTGCTGGTGGATTTTGAGTCTCTCCTGAACAGTGGCAGCATCGATCTCAGTGAAGATCATCAAATTGTCATCATCTCCACACCTGGCACCGCCTCGGCCAGCAATGCAAACGGCGATATCTTGCTGTTTGCCACCCCTCATCACACCACCACTTCCACTACGACCCTGCCGGACCACCGGAGACCCACTTTGGGACGGCCTCCGGTACGACTTCAACCTCTTCGGACACCAGTGCATGTGTTTTATCCCATGCATGTGAACTTTACCCATTCACCTTTCCACAGTGTGGCTTAATAGCTCTTAGTGGATGTGAGCTTGTAACCCAAATCCTGTAGGTTCAAAATCCTTAAGGAGTGGTTTATGATCACCACAGTACTTGAGTAACTTATGCTTAAGGTCACCATTCAGATTTCTCAATAACCGATAGATTATCAGCATGCAATTAGATGTTTGTCGAAGCCGCATTATTGCTTTATGATGCATGCATTATTTTAATTACACTGCGATTAAATGTTTTATGTTATTGTAAATGTTTTATGATGCATGCATTGGTGTGTTAAACTGAAATCATCGCTATACAAGGTCATAACCTCTGCTTTCCGTTTGCTTTTTGATTTCAGGTGAAGAGGAAGTTGGATTTGGACAGCGATCATCAGTACATTTGCACATCCCGACCTGCTTCACATGGACCAGAACCTCCAGCCACACCCGCGCCTCCCAGAGGTAAAACATTTGTTAAAATAGTACGGAAAATAGAAATGGAAATATCAATCAAATGGCGAATATGAATAGTGTTCAAAAGTTTGGTGTCGGTAAGATTTTTTATTTTATTTTTAAAGCTCACCAAGTCTGTTTTTATTCGATCAAAAATACTGTAAAATTGTGAAATATTATTAAAATGTAAAATTACTCTTGTCTACATAAATATGTGTTACGGTGTAATTTATTTCTGTGATGCGAAGCTGTATTTTTTTCAGCAGAGTCACATGCTCTTCAGAAACCATTCTAATGTGCTGATTTGCTGCTCAAGAAACATTTCCAATTATCATCAGTAATTGTTTGGAAATACTTCTGGATTATTTCAGTTGATACATTTAAAATTCAAAAGAACAGCATTTATTTGGAATGCTTTTGTAACATTCTAAATGCCTTTAGCGTCACGTTTGATCAGTTTAATGCGAGCTTGTTTGAATTTAAGCATTAATTCCACACTCATTTTAGTGCTGAAGGTGGCTACAGAGAAGTCCCGCTACGACACATCTCTGAATCTGACCACCAAACGCTTCCTGGATCTCCTGGCTCAGTCTCCAGACGGCGTGGTCGACCTGAACTGGGCATCTCAGGTGCTGGACGTCCAGAAACGGCGCATCTACGACATCACCAACGTCCTGGAGGGCATACACCTGATCTCCAAGAAGTCCAAGAACAACATTCAGTGGCTGTGCGTTCCTCACATGTGTCAGCTTTACTCAGAAATGACTGGGAGTGTGTAGATGTTGATCTGTGGTGTGTTCAGGGGGAACCGTATCGACGGGGCGTCCGTGGCCAGGTTTCAGACGCTACAGAGGGAGGTTTCCGAACTGACGGAGGCCGAGGAGAAACTCGACGAGCTCATTAACAAATGCAGCTTACAGCTACGACTCCTCACAGAAGACACGCACAACAAGAAATATCCTTCATCTCAGTGTGTGTGTGTGTGTGTGTGTGTGTGTGTGTGTGTGTGTGTGTGTGTGTGTGTGTGAGCCTGAGCTTCTCAAAATGTCTTACGATATATCTCAATGTGTACATGTGAATAGAAGAGAGTGTATTCTTCTCAATGTCCTTTAGCCGTTTTATTTACTCTTTCTTTACGGTTTAGGTGTAGATTTGAGTGGGTTGGAGCTGATATTATTTTCTAAAACCAGAAGAGTAGGATCTGAGAATGACTGACAAGTTCAATTAGTGGCTATTGTGATCTTTAACGGAAAGTAACGCTGGGGTACGTCAGATGTCAGGACCTGCGTAACACGGTGAACCCGGCGGATCAGATCATCATGGTGATTCGTGCTCCGCCGGAGACGCAGATGCAGGTGTCTGAACCCACTGAGGTGAGAAAACACACACTTATTGTTATTCATCTGTATTTGTATATTTATGAAGGTTGAGGTGTCTGTGTTTTAGGGTTACCAGATCTCACTAAAGAGCTCCAGAGGCCCGATCGACGTGTTTCTGTGTCCGGAGGACAGTTCTGGGGTCTGCAGTCCCGTCACTGATTGTAGTCCGGAGAAATCGTCCGATCTCGTCTCGCAGGAAGTGACATCATCAACACCGTCTACTCTCCCTAGCTCCTCCCCTTTGCCTCTGGGTGCTGACTCAGGTTAGCACGTGATTGCATTTTAATTTATCTCAATTAAAACTCACTTTAGGTCTGTTTAACCGTATTTCAGTAAGTATTAAAATTTCCAAATGTAATTTTTTAAACCATTTATGAATATTAAGGGAACAGTGTTTAATGTAAATCTTATAAAGAAATTGTTACATTAAATATAATGCACGTTTATAAATATAAAAGTTAGTTGTACATGTAAAAAAGAGATACAAATTAAATAATTTGAAAACTATAGGTATAAAAATATTAAACACAAGTTTTAAATAGTTATGCTATTTCCTAATACAATATTTGTTTTACATAATTTTATTGGAAATTACTTTAAATGTAATTTTCTAATATGATTCAATATTAAAAGTAAATTGTGGGCATAAATATTAAGTCCAAATATTGATTTAACATTTATATTTAATTTGAATATTTTTTAATGTAATTTCCAAATATACATTTTATCTTGAATTATTAAATATAAATGTGATAAAATTAAATCTTTAGCCAAAAATTGTAATCCAAATATTGATTTGCATTTTGTGAAATAAAATTAAATTGAAAATACAAATATTACAGGTATTTTGATAAAATTTTTTATAATTTAATATAATTAAAAAATAATAATAAATGTGATTTAATCTTAAACGTTAGTCTTGGGCATAAATGTTAAATCTAAAAGACAAGATCTGTCATGTACATTCGGATTTAACGTTTAGAACATTTGCGCAAAATTATTATTACATCTGCGAACTGCAAATATTACAGCTATCAAGATATTAAATCTTAATGTAAATCACAAACGCTTTATTTGTGCCTAAGATTTACTTGTATCTTTAATAACATTTACTGTTTTTTATTATTATAACATAAATAAACCAGCCATGCAATTTTTATTAAAATATAAAAATGTGTTTTCACTTTGTAATCGTCTTTTCACCTTTCCCGCATAATTTGAATTTCCCATTTCTGAAGTAGATCAAATGAATCAAATCTTCTGTGTTTCAGAGTCATTTTTGGACTCGGACCCATTTTCTGGCATTTGTGCGATGCCAGATTTCGACTTGTCTCCTTTGGACTCGTCGGACTTCCTCCTGGAGCG
Organism: Carassius gibelio; assembly: GCF_023724105.1. Taxonomy (NCBI): domain Eukaryota; kingdom Metazoa; phylum Chordata; class Actinopteri; order Cypriniformes; family Cyprinidae; genus Carassius; species Carassius gibelio. The sequence continues at coordinate 19,332,800 of NC_068393.1, forward strand.
CGGCGGGGCGGGGGACGCCATCGGTCTCCCGCTGGACGGTTTCATCTGTCTGTCTCCGCCACACAACCAGGACTATCACTTCGGCCTGGAGGATCACGAGGGCGTCAGCGAGCTGTTCGACTGTGACTTCAGCGACCTCGGCCCTCTGGAGTTCTGACAGACGGATCCCAGCATCGGTTTCTCAGTCTGAACAGGAAACTGATTCCACTTCGCTTTTGAATTCAGATTCGCTCGGAGGTCTCTGAGCACCGCCATTTAATTTATTAATAGAAACAAGTCACCTTTAAAGGAACCGTTAACTAGAAATGAATATTTGCTGAAAATGTCCTCACCCTCGGGTGATTCGAGTTAGTTTCTTCATCAGATTTGGAGAAATGTAGCATTGCATCAGTGTCTCATAAACGGATGCTCTGCAGTGAATGGGTGCCGTCAGAATGAGTCCAAACAGCTGATAAATACATCACAATAATCCACAGCACTCCAGTCCAGCAGTTAATGTTGAGAAGCTGTGTTTGTAATATAGGAATCCATCATTAACATGTTTTTAATATCAAATCTTTGCATCCAGCTAAAAATATTCCATAATTCTCTATAATTGGCTTTCTCTAGTGATAAAAGTGCATCTCTTGTTACCTCTCACTTTAAAATCCAGCCACATATTTGTTTAACTCTTTTAAATCTGTGCAAATTTCTCTCCTGATTCAGACCAGACCACTTTTAAACTGGAGGAAGTGTTTTTATGGATTATGAACTCCTATTTTAGCTGGAAGCAACAGTCTGAAGTTAAAAACATCTTAATGCTTCACAAGACATTTACTGATGGACTGGAGTGTTGTGGATTATTGTGATGTATTTATCAGCTGTTTGACTCTCATTCTGACGGCACCCATTCACTGCAGAGCATCCGTTTATGAGACACTGATGCAATGCTACATTTCTCCAAACCTGATGAAGAAACAAACTCTGGTGACCTGAGGGTGAGCACATTTTCACCAAATGTTTATTTTTGGTGAAGTTTCTTCAATCAATTTTTTTGTTTTTATTCGAATTTATTGTAAATCTAATGTCACCGTGAAGGTTTTAGGATGTCGTAATCGTTTGAATATAAACTGACAGGTTTTCTGGATTATATTTCTCAGGAGAATCGTAGAGTATTTCAGGTGAGTGATAACGTATGTGTTTAGGCTCTGGTTATGTTGCATAAGTTGGTTATGCATGCTGCACGATAATCAATCCATCGTCGCTCGTATGGTGAAGGAGAGGATTTACAGAAAATGAACTTGCAGTCATAATTATTTTCGGATCACCATTATATTCACACGGTCCATGCAAATGTTCATCATGTCACCGATTCTCTCGCATTCACGAAGCTCTGCGTCTTTTAAAGCTGTGTGTGTGTGTGTGTAGGTTTGTGCTTTTTTTAATCACTGTTACAGGAGATGTTCTGTATTTATTATAATTAATATCTGATCCTGGTACAGTAAATGCCCAGTTATTTTATATATATATATATATATATATATATATATATATATATATATATATATATATATATATATATATATATATATATATATATATATATATATATATATATATATATATATCCCCAAAAAGAAATTCACTTGTCTTTTTATGTTTTCTTTCTGTGCATGTTTGTAAATATTCATATAATTTCCAGCCTCATCTTAAATATTAATCTTGATATTTAAAAAAGCACTATGTATTTTTGATTTGTTTATTCCTTCAGCCCTTTCTAGGATTCTCTTCAATGAGTCCAGGGATAGAAATAATGTCTTGTATTTCTAGCTTCTGTGTGTTTAAACTGTGTGATTAGCTACAGGACAGAGTATATATAGTCTCATGAAAGGATTGTAATGATGTAATGCCATTGTAGTGGGATTTTTAAATGCATTTGATAAGGGACGTTTGATTATGAAGGGCTCTGAAGTTTAAGGACACTGTTTGAAAAGCTCTTTATAATATAAAATGTATAATTTAATGCAAATTGCCCTTCTGTGTGTAGAATTGACAGGGTTTTGTCTTTAGTTGAATGTGTGTTTTTGTCTTTTGGACCGAGACAGATGTGTTTATTGTAAATGTGCATGTGTGTGTGATGTTTGTATGATAATTGTTAGGTAGTTTATGTTTTATTGTGTATGTGAGGGTTGTCTGGGACAATTCTTCTGACAGGATCAAGAGCTGTGGTGAGTGTTTTTCAACTTTATCTGGTTGTACAATAGCAATATTTTAATAGGGCTTCTTTTTTTTTGCATTATTGGTTTTCCTGTTTACTTTATAAACCACTTTAAAAAGTGGCCAAAGGCACGGTGGGACGTGTGTGTACTTTACTTTTAAAATTAAGTGCAAATAAAATCAGATTTTGATCTAAAGTCAGTTTAAATCGACTCGAATTATGGCTTTTAGTTAAAGGTTTGAAGTTGAAGATTGTTTACGAGCACTGATTCATTGTTTCAGAGGAAGGGATGATATTTGTGATTTGATATTTCAATATTTTTAGATTATCACCTGTCAGTCAGAGATTGTTCTGTCAGCATAAATAAACCTTTTGACTTCATAAAACTGCTTGTGATTGATTGTATTGACTTCTGACAAGATGCTGTTATTGATTGAGTTATAAGGTTTATTAGTTTAAATCATTCCTTGCATTTGCAGTGGATAAACCTACCTGACGTTTTTGGAACAGGTGTTATTTTGATATCATTGATGTACTATTATAGTTATATATATATATATATATATATATATATATATATATATATATAGCCTATATATATAATTTTTTTTTTTCTGTGTTTAGTAACTTTGTGTGTTTGTAATCATTTTAGTTTTAGGATAATTTTCAGTTTAGTTTGCTTACTAAACTAAAACTTACTGAACAGTATTTCTACAAAATCTAAGGAAACATACAGTATACACAATGCAGTTTTCAGTAAGCAAAGACTCAAATGATTCACGCTCCGAACTCCCAAACTGACTCAAATCATTTGCGATCCTCAAACTGATGCTGGGGTATAAAAACATAAACATTTTCAATCTCCTAGGTGAACGAGTCTATATTTGCGATTCGCGAACCCGCTCCGAACTCCCGAACTGATTCAAATGATTCTCGATCCGCAAACTGACTCAAATGATTCGCGAATGGATGCTCTGCAGTGAATGGGTGCCGTCAGAATGAGAGCCCAAACAGCTGATAAAAAAAAATCACAATAATCCACAGCACTCCAGTCCATCAGTTAATGTCTTGTGAAGCCAGAAGATAATTTTTGTAAGAAACAAATCCATCATTAAGATGTTTTTAACATCAAATCTTTGCATGATGCATCCAGCTAAAAAATATTCCATAATTCTCTATAATTCGCTTTCTCTAGTGAAAAGTGCATCTCCTGTTGCCTCTCACTTTAAATAGTGCTATGCAGTAAAAGAACGGATCACTCTCACTATTTGATTGCTCTATATCACATTATCATCACAATAACATCAGCATTATATCATGACCTTCTAGTCATGAGTGTTATGTTGGTTTAGTGTTCATTTAAATGCTGTTGATGGTCAACATTTAGATTTATTGTAGATCTGTTACAAGCTTTGACTCTTTTGATCAGTACAGTTTACAATCCCATGCAGTAAAAGAACAGATCACCCTCTCACTTCAAAAGCTCTTGCAGCAGCTCAACACTGGTTCTCTCTGAGGTGGTCGGATCACATCAGATTGTTTAATCTTGCAAATCATGACTTATATTTACTCTTCCTCTCCCTGCAGTTTGGTAATATATAGATTCTGCCTTTGAACTCCCACCTCTTATGTGGGCTTTATTGTTCTGGGTCTGAATTTGGGCTTCCGGGGTATCAAAAAAGAAACATTTTCAATCTCCTAGGTGAACGAGTCTATTTGCGATTCGCGAACCCGCTCCGAACTCCCGAACTGACTCAAATGATTCGCGATCCCCAAACTTACTCAAATGATTCGCGAACCCGCTCCAAACTCCAGAACTGACTCAAATGATTCGCGATCCCCAAACTTACTCAAATGATTCACGAACCCGCTCGAACTCCCGATTTGAATCAAATGATTCGCGATCCCCAAACTGACTCAAACGATTCGCGAACCAGCTCCGAACTCCAGAACTGACTCAAATGATTCGCGATCCCCAAACTGACTCAAACGATTCACGAACTCGCTCCGAACTCCCGATCTGACTCAAATGATTCGAGATCCCCAAACTGACTCAAACGATTCACGAACCCGCTCCGAACTCCCGTTCTGAATCAAATGATTCGCGATCCACAAACTGACTCAAACGAGTCGCGAACCCGCTCCGAACTCCCGATCTGACTCAAATGATTCGCGATCAGCGAACTGATTTAAATGATTCGCGATCCCCAAACTGGCTCAAATGATTCGCGATCCCGCTCCGAACTCCCAAACTGACTCAAATGATTCGAGAACCCGCTCTGAACTCCCGAACTGATTCAAATGATTCATGCTCTGAGCTCCGAATATTTGCTGAAAATGTCCTCACTCTCAGGTGATTCGAGTTTGTTTCTTCATCAGGTTTGGAGAAATGTAGCATTGCATCAGTGTCTCATAAACGGATGCTCTGCAGCCAAACAGCTGATAAAAACATCACAATAATATACAGAACTCCAGTCCATCAGTTAATGTCTTGTGAAGCCAGAAGATAATTTTTGTAAGAAACAAATCCATCAAGATGTTTTTAACATCAAATCTTTGCATCCAGCTAAAAAATATTCCATAATTCTCTATAATTCGCTTTTTCTAGTGGAAAGTGCATCTCCTGTTGCCTCTCACTTTAAAATCAAGCCACATATTTGTTTAACTGTTTTAAATCTGTGCAGATTTCTCTCCTGATTCAGACCAGACCACTTTTTCACTGGAGGAAGCGTTTTTATGGATTATGAACTCCTATTTTAGCTGCAAGCAACAGTCTGAAGTGAAAAACATTTTAATGCTTCACAAGACATTTACTGATGGACTGGAGTGGTGTGGATTATTGTGATGTATTTATCAGCTGTTTGGACTCTCATTTTGACGGCACCCATTCACTGCAGAGCATCCATTGCTGGGACACTGATGCAATGTTACATTTCTCCAATTCTTGTTACACAGTTATTTCTGTATTTGTGGGGTTAGTAGGGAGGTGGATGACATTTTATTTTGAATTTGACCTCTTTCTCCTGTTTATGTTGGTAAGGGAGTTAGTTTAGTTTTTAGTTTTAGTTAGTTTTATTTTTTTTCTTTTCTTTTAGTTTAAGTAGTTTGGTTAATAAGGAGTAAGACCTGATTATGTTTGTTGTTTTGGCAATACCCCCTTCTGATTTTGATACCCCTCTTTTTGCCTAATTTGTAAATAAACTATTTTCTTTAATGAGATAACTATGTGGTTTTGTTAAATGAGAGACGGGTGGCTTCATTTCACCACCATGCATTTTTGCTGTTTCATTCCTCCCCTAGACCAGTCAGGAAAACATAAGATGTTTCTGAACACGTCTCGTCTCTTTCAGATTGTCTGGATCACTGTGGCGTCACTGAGGCTCTGGTTCGTCTGGTTCTGTCTGGTCTGGTGGGAATCACCGCTGTTTTATTTCTTATTGAACATCTGATGCTCTGCTCATCTCAGAGAAGAGCTGTTTCTTCTGTGTGATGGTGATACTTCTGTGAGATTCTGGGTAATTGCTATTTCCACTTTCACTCTTAAAATATGGATTTTGGTACTGTTGTATTTTATAACTGTGAACCAGTTTCTACAAAAACAACAAAGAAGTTCTGTAAAGTGTAAAGTAGTATGACATATTTAGATTATGTATTTCTATTATAACAAAGAGGCTTATTCATGTGGTCTGTTTGTTGTATATAAAAATATATTGTTTCATTAGCGAATGAAACAAATTGAATGCAGTTTTAAGAGTCATGGTAGAAATAGTTCCTTACCTGATTGGTTGAGCAGTGTTTAAAACTGCAGGTAACTTTTGTAAATATATAATTTTTACATATTTGTTAAACCTGTCAATATGTCCTGACAGTAGAATATGAGACAGATAATCTGTGAAAAAATCAAGCTCCTCTGGCTCCTCCCAGTGTCCTATTGCCATTTGCAGAAACTCCGTCGCTCCCGGTAAAAAACAACCAATCAGAGCTGCGGTCCGTAACTTTGTTTGTGTTCAAAATGTAGAAAAATGTATATAATAAGCGAGTACACCATGAATCCATTTTCCAAACCATGTTTTTGGCTTGTCCTGAATCACTAGGGTACACCTATAATAAGTGTTTATATTCAGACTATTTTAGATTGCTTCGGGGATACCGCGGCGGAGTAACCCAGTACCTTTGTGATTCTTCATAGACATAAACAGAGAGAAGTAGTTCCGGCTATGATGTTCATCCGCAAGACACAAGCAGTTCTGTTTATTAACCGCTAGAGCGTCAAAAGTTACCTACCGCAGCTTTAACTGGTAACTTGTGCCATATTTAGTGTGCATACCATTGCTGCACTTTTTTATTGTAAGACATATATACACAAAATTTTTGTGTGGGGGATTTAGAATGTAAGAACTAGGAATAGTTTACAAAATGTAGCTTTTTTCCTGTTTTATTTAATTAGCACATCTCACAGCTAATATACAATCTAATATAAACACTAATATAAAATCTGATCATTTCTTTAATGAGATGCAGTTGTTTTTCTCTGTATGTTTACTTCCTGTTGTTACATCACAAGAATCAGTTTAGCCAACACACAAGTTAGTAACAGAAAGGAAAGCATTTGAGATGATAAAAATGTTTTTATTTAATCTTTCAGCTGTTTTGGTTCTGCTTCCATCTTTTAATCAAATCAACTGTTAATTCTGCATAACCAGTTTTACTCTGAAGACATTTTTTTTGTATGATTACGCAGATTTTAAGAAATACACTGTTGTAAATCTCTTTATTCAGAGAAGTTTAACAAAATGCACAGTCATCAGTAACACTGGAATATATTTTAAATAAAATAATAAATACAAACAATCAACAGAATCCACAGACAATACAAAAATCTTGCTCACAATTCACACAGGAACAACAAATAAACTCTCAAATGCAAAAACCATCTTGGTCCAATACCAACAGCATAAATCAATCATTAAAAAATACTTTCAGAAACAATCTTGAATCTTCACTGCTAAGTTTGAGTTTGAAGAAACAAATCAGAAAATGACACACATGATCCCAAAGTCAAATCAGAATCAGAATCAGAATTAGCTTTATTCACCAGGTGTGCGCAAACACACAATGAATTTGTTGTGCCTTTTTTAAGGTGCTCCTGTACATACATACATACACATCTGACACGAGGACAGAAAAATAAATAAAAATAACTTTAAATAGTAAGACAGCAATAAATAATGTGTATGAAATGGACTCTTACTTCACTACTCAGATATCAGCTACAATAAGAGCTATATTATCTGTATGAATACTTAAACAATAATAAATAATCCAGCTACCAATTCATATGCCTTTATATGCCAAAATGAAATGTGTGCTTTTTCTTTGCAAACAAATTATTTAAAAAAGGAGGTATTTTAGTGTGCATTGGTGCTACAGTTAAAAGCAATAGTTATTTGTCCATTCATACTAATGCTTAATTATTATATTAAAGAATATTTCTAAACTTTGGCACCATCTGGTGGACAATCTTCAGAGCCCTAATTATCATGCCCCCCAAAAAATCATAAAATGCCAAACATGACATCCTAATGTCTTGTGGAGTTCAAGGAAAGATAAGCATTGTTATAATTAACAGCTGGTGTGTCAGAATCACCTGTGATCTCTTGGTAAAACAGCACCAGTGGTTACACTCCTCAGTGAGAGAAATGACCATTGATTCCTTACAGTCAACCCTTCTTGTTATTTCATTCAGCTTAGTCCTGCACTGCATGAGCTTGCAGTAAAGCAGTAACTATAAGGAACTTCCATGATCACTTATGGATCTATGCCACCTGCTGGCTTCAGTGTGTATCTCCTGATGCACTCACTGCCTGTAAGTCAACAGAAAAACTCAATTACAGGATGCCTTGCAAATCCAGTCAAAATGATGTAGATGCTAAAAATCAAATGAGGATAAAACAGGTTAAGATAAATTGCACTGCAATGATACTTGCCTTCCTATGTTTCCTATAAATGACACCAATAAGAGCGCATATGATGAGCAGTAAAGCGAGGACCACTCCGGCTGCACTTACGCCTGCAGTTACTGATGAACTACTGTACACCGCAGATGCTGCTTGTTCAGGGCTGATGCTCCTGAGTGGAGGCTCTGTAAGAAACAACCAGAACAAAAACTCAGAGCGAATACTTACAGATAACTCTAATAAATTAACATGGATTTTCACGATTTAGGTTAAAATGCATTTATGCACAAAGAAAGAGTTCTAGCGGAATCGTGAAAGTTTAAAGAAAAGCAATGTAATATAAAATAAGTTAATAAATATTCAAATTATTTTTTTAAATAAATTAAACTGTAATTTATTATTAAACTGTATCACATTCTGTTGTACTAATATCACCATTTATAGTATCATTATTAATAGTAAGAACAATTAAGATCCTCCTTATCTTTTTTATGCAATAACAATCACCCCAAGATCCCTCCCTCAGCCTTATATATTGTCAGTACCATTTCTTTATATCTTGATTTAAACAGATAAATATCTGGGTATTGCTTGAGCTGCATCTCCGAACCATTCCAAAGTTTGAATGGGACGACTTTTCAATTTCAAGCCAGTTCGGATGCACTAGATAAGTAATTTCACTTTAAAGAAGATGAGGACAAAGATGATTCTAAAGTGTTAAATAACAAAATTGATGAGAGACTGTATGTGTAGTGTTGTGTGGGTGTGCTCTCAAAATTAGACCTGGCCTACTTGCAAAAGTAGTTTCGCTTTGCTCTTATTTGGTTTCAAACTTTCTTCATGTTAAAACACAACAATCAGTCAAATCGTACCTCTGTTTTTACTTTCATCTGATTTTAAAACCTGCTTCACAAACCTGCTTTATGATATGAGAGTAAGTTTACTAAGTTTTAAATTATAGTTTAATTTCGTTGTTTTTTTTTTTAGAAACTTCTAAACATCACACAACAGATATTTTGGAGCTAAGTGGAAATCAAACACATATGTCTGTAAGCCTGCTGCATATAGGTTAAAGTCTAAATTTAACGTTTTTGACATTTTATTAGATGCATTTTATCAGATACATTCTCTACTCGTCTAGTAAATTTGTGTTGAAAGCCACTGGAGACTTTAGAAAGAGAAGAATGGCATTTTTACTCCTGATTTTGAGTGCAAATACTAACACATGTGGAAATAGCGGATGTGGTATCATGTTGCAAGTTTGTTGAGTTTGATCCAATATCCAATATTTAGTCCCAATATCATGTCAGAAAGAGAGACAAACTGTGGTTTAATAGTTCCTCGTTGAAAGGTTTTGGTGCTATCTATTCCAGTGTGGAAGCGCTATGGGATTTTATTCTGGTTTTCATCATCATGGAAGGTAAGATTTTTTGTTTGTTTGTTTTTGTTTTTCTGGCTTTGTGATAACTGGTCAAAGAACATTTTCAGTAGTGTGTATAATTCATACAATACAATATTTTGCATGCAATATTTTATACAACATTTAAATAAGTAAGGAAGCTTGAGCAAAATTATAGAGATTATTGATGAGTGTTTACTTATTATGCCTGGCTACCAGAGAATAAATATCTGAATCATTATATAATTAAATGTTATATTTTAAAGAAAAAGAGTTAGTCTATCAGTTTGAACTTTGTTTTCATTTATTTTATTCTGTGGTTCTATTGTGGTCTAATATTACGACTACATAACGAGGATGACAAATGTAAACTTAATTTGTACTTTTCAGTTTAGAGAATTTGTGAAATCTGAATAGATCATTTTGCAGGTGTCTTATGCACAACAGGATAAAGTAAAAACACAAACATTACTTTGTCACATTTTTGTTTTCTTTGTACCTTTTTGTATGACATGCTTTAGACTTAACAACAGTCTAATTTATTTTATTGATCAGTCTATTTTTTTATTTTTAATATGACATTTCAGTTAAGGTCACTTTGTTTTTTACTCTGTGAATGTTTGTTTCTAATGGCAGCTGTTGTAGCCTTTCAGTATATTTAGTTCTTATTTAGTTTAAGAATTTTAGAGTTTAGAGAATGTATAGGTAAATATAAGTGTTAAATCATTACATTTCTCAGGACCATACAGTGTTATTGTTAACTAATGAGATTTTGTCATGTGTAATCAACATCTAAGTCTCTTGAATGTAAACACATGCACATGTAAAGTTACTCTAACTGGGCAGTTTCTGACTTTTTTGTCTCACTGATGTTCAGAAACACAAATACACACATTTACTAATCAGATGGGAAATTAATGGACTTACACTGAAGGACACTTGTGAAAATTAAAAATATAATAAAATTTTAGCTACTGAGTGCAAAACCTTATTAAATGATGTAGCACACCCGCTGTCTGACTGGAGGTGCTGCAGTAAGTTTTCTGTTTAAATAAACAAGGAGAGACACAGTTTTGCTGCTTTTAGTCATGGAGTCGCTCTTGTAATGGCCTCTTCTCTGCGACTCACCTTTAATCGCACAGTACCTAATCAGCACAGCGTCTCCCCCTACTGTCCACTAAGATCACTACGCATCACCATTAACCCTAATAACAGTAAACAACTTTATAGACAGAAATTAAATAATTAAACACATGGGAAAATAAAACAAATTGTTCCTGTGACTACACGTACAGGGTGTCACACTCTCCCTGACGAAAAGAAATGGCTCCACACAACACTGACCCCTGAACCCTTATAAACATTTTTCCCAATTACACAAACAATCTACTCAGATGCAACCAATTTCAAGATTCCTTTGTCAAAGTGTAATCTGTGTGTTAATTGCTCATGGTCATGTAAGTGTACGTGTCTTAGTTCCATTTTCTTGTGAGTACTAATTCTCTAGTGTCCACAAAAGTTAGTATAATATGATAAAGTAGGATGGGAACCTATCTGATAGGGAAATGTAGGAGGAACATAAGCACAAGTCACATATACTGGTCCCTGTACCCCATTTGAGTAGTATGGTAACTGCTCTGTCGGCATAAATTGAGCAGCCCCGATCTCAGTGGTGAGTTCATAATTGGGCTGACCCAATGAGGGGTAAGTAAAGAGCCGTGTGGGCTTCCTTTCTCTGCTTGATTTTCTCACATATCCATCTTCAGCTTTTCCTATTGAACTACCCATTTGTCTTTCTCCCTCCACAGATACCATCTCTCTCTGCTCATCCTCCATCATCTCAGGTTCTAGGGCCGCAGATAAGTCAGTTGATGGGTGAGTTGCCTCCGACTCAGGTAAGTATTCTTCCTGTACTCCTACAGCCATCCCTTCATTCCTTGCAGGTCTATCCTCACCTTTTCCCCATCTCCGATCTTCTCTTTCGTACGTTTCAGAAATAATCCTTCTCTGCTCAGCTCTCGGCTTTTCTGAGGATCGCAACCAGTAGTACGCTCTCGGAGCATCACTGTCATCTGAACATGAATCACTTGAATTTGCTTCTTCAGGCTGTCTTGCTGATTTAAACAATCTTTGTTTCCTTACCTTAGGTCTAAATAGGTTGTTAGCTCCCGGAGGTGGCGGATCTACAGTTAGGTCGTTAACCAGGTGAAGCAGGTTCCGATGCAAGGTACGTATCGTCACCGGATTTTGACCTCTACTGGACTCGGGGTACACATGATAGACTGGCCCATCTCCTACTCTTTCTTTGACTACATGCACTGTTTTCTCCCAATATGACCTTAACTTTCCAGGCCCACCTCGTTCACTCAGGTTCCGAACCAGAACTCGATCTCCGGGTTGCAGCACAACACCACGAAGGTGCTGGTCATAGTATTTCTTGTTCCGTGCACTCGCTTGTTTACTGTTGTCCGAAGCTAGTTTATAAGCATCAGCCATGCGTTGGGCCCACTTCTCTGCATAGTCTCGAGGTGAGTATTGGTTATTCTCTGATCTTAGACCAAACAACAAGTCTATGGGCAAGCGAGGGTGACGTCCATACAGAAGGAAGAATGGAGAGAACCCTGTGGCCTCATGCTTAGTGCAATTGTAAGCATGCACTACCTTTGGGAGGTGATCTTTCCACCTGTCCTTTTCTTTCTCCTCCAGCGTTCTCAACATTTGTAGCAGAGTGCGATTGAAGCGTTCTGCTGGATTTGCTTGGGGGTGATAAGGTGTTGTTCTTGAATTGCTGACACCTGTCAACCGCTGCAAAGTTGCAAAGAGATGGTTCTCGAATTCACGGCCTTGGTCATGATGAAGCCGAGAAGGGTAACCAAATCTTGGGATATAGTCATTAAATATCATCTCAGCTGCCGTCCTTCCAGACTTGTCTCTTGTCGGGTACGCCTGGGCGAATCTGGTAAAATGGTCCACCAGGACCAGGATACCGTATCCACCACGACTCCGCTCCAGGTGGAGGTAATCGATGGACACCAGATCCAGTGGGCAACTTGAGGTAAGACTTCCCATCGGGGATCTGATCTTCACCACTGGTTTTTTTTGCTTCACGCATCGGCACTGCTGGGTGACATAGTGCTCGATCTCCTTCTTCATAAAAGGCCAGTAGAATCTGTTCCTTGCTAAGTCCAGAACACGTTCCGTCCCAACATGACCCATGTCATTGTGTAGCTGTTTCAAGGCCACCTGTTTAAACTTAGCTGGAAGAACAAGTTGAGATCTGTGACTGGTCTTACGAAAGAGCTGTCCATTTTGGAGATCCAATTTTCTCCACTCATACAACAGTCTCTTGAGGCCTCCTTTTGCAGTTTTCATCACGTCAGGTGTAATCTCCCCACCACTCTCTTTTAATTCGATCACCTTACCAACAACAGGATCTTCCCTCTGAGCTGCTCTCACCTCAGAGTGATCAAGCGTCATGAACCTCTTTCCAAATAGGCACTCTACATCCTCTTGACGTGCATTAAGAGCTGCAACCCAGGCAACATCTTTCTCTTGGTCAGCCTGAAGTCCTTCCCATGTGGCCCGGACCACCTCCTCGGTGAGTACTTCAGTACATGCAGTTATAAACTTATCGATATCGAGGGGACATTGAGAGAGCATGTCTGCATCCATGTTCACTTTGCCTGGTCTGTAGCGAATGTCAAATCTGAAGTCCGCCAATTCTCCAACCCATCTATGTCCAACTGCATTGAGTTTGGCCGTCCTGAGGACAAACGTCAATGGGTTGTTGTCTGTGAAGACTGTAAAGTGGGGCGCATAGAACAAGTAATCGCGGAACTTCTCACAGACCGCCCATATGAGTGCCAAAAACTCAAGCTTGCCGGAGTGGAGCCTATAACTTCTCTCAGCAGGAGTCATCGTCATGGAACCATAGCCAATGACTCTGAGCCGGCCCTCTTGCTGTTGGTAGAGCACAGCCCCAAGCCCCTGTTCGGACGCATCTGTATGGAGTACAAATGGAAGTTCAAAGTTCGGGTAAACTAGTACTGGGGGAGTGGTTAGCGCCTCAATGAGTCTCTCCAACACACCTTGGTGCACACTCGTCCACTCTACTTTTGCACGGGATGGTAACTGATTTCCTCTTTTCCCAGCTTTACCAGATTTATTCTGCTCCTCAACTGCTATTGTTCCCCGAGACTGGAGGAGCTCATACAGTGGTTTAGTGATTCGTGAAAAATCCTGGATGAAGGTGCGGTAATAACTGAGGAACCCCAACAATCGCCGCAACTCCCCAATGGTGGTGGGCTTTTGCTCTTTTAGGAAGAGGACCGCTTCTAGGTCTTTTGGGTCGATGCGAACACCATCCTCTGAAACTAGTCTTCCCACGTATCTGACCTCCCTCTTGAAGAGCTCGCACTTTGCTGGCCTCAACTTTACCCCATGATCCCTCAGTACTCTAAGAACTCTCCTAAGTCCCTGGACATGATCACTGAATGTTTTGCCAAAGCAAAGTATGTCATCAAGATATGGTATGCATAATTCATCTCTCAGTGAATCCACCATTCCCTCCATACTCCTCTTGAATGCCGCTGGTTCGTTAGCCAATCCAAAAGGTATGCGCACCCACTCATATAGTTCCCAAGGGGTCGTGAATGCAGTAAGGTGTCGAGATCCCTCTGCCATGAATCCCTGATGGTAGGCCTTTCCCTGATCTAAGATTGAAAACCATCGGTAGCCTCCAAGGGTGTCAATAAGGTCCTGGATCCAGGGAAGTGGATGTCGGTCTGGAACTGTCTTCTGATTCAATAATCTGTAGTCTATACACAGTCTCAGCATGCCATCTTTCTTCCGGACACACACCACCGGGGCTGCATACGGAGACTTTGACTTTACCACCCAACCCCAAGCTAGTAAGTCCTGGACGTATTCCTTCACTTCCTTATACAGGGGTTTTGGGATGGAGGCATAAGCTCGCTGAACAGGGATGTCATCCTTCAGGTTAATTGTCATCTGTAAGCTTGGGATACACCCAATATCATCATCCCCATGGGAGAAGACGCTGGCTTCTTCATAAAGCATGCCTTTGACTATTTTCTGCTGTTCTTCTTCCAGATGACTTAAATCGACCGGCGGATGCCACAAACTGTCTGCCCTGCAGTCGTCCTCCTGTACTTGGGAACCTGGTTTTTCTCCCCGGCTCATTGGTAGGTCACCATTTTTTTCCAGGTCTTGTTGCTCCGTTTTGATAATACTAGCTATAGTCTGTATACTTCCTAGAGGTGTATGTCGTCTTATAGTGACTTCACAAGTGTTAGGGTTGCACAAGGGAATCCTAACATATGGCCGATCTGTCCCCTCTAATTCCATAAGACCTTCTCCAATGTCTAATTGAGTCAATGATGCACTCTCCTCATTGGACTTGAACAGCACTACTGACTCTGAAAATTCCAAGTCAACCGGTACTTCACACTTTACATGAGTAACTTGGCCTGGTGGTATGACAACATCTCTAGGGCCAACTGTGACAACAGCCTCAGGGTACACATGGGGTTGTTCCTGAATGAGGTTCACTATCACGTTGACTTGTTCACCTTTGATGTCCAGGGCTATCTTTAGTAGTTCTGAAAATGCGCATAGGCCCTGTTCAGTATCCTCCTTTCCTCTTATTAGTTCCTCAATGACATTAAACCCCAGCAACGGCCGCTCTAATGGTATCTTCCCCACAAGGAAAGGCACTTGAATAACCAAACTTGGGTCATCATTCCCAGTCAGGTTCACTGTCAGTTCTACCCATTCTCCATTAACAGCTGAAACACTGAAATCGCTCCCATTGACTTTCTCTGACAGCGGTCTCAGAGTTTGTTCTGGTAAGTATTTACTCTTCCAGTTGTGATCGATTATACTCACTTGTGCCCCTGTGTCCAGTAGAGCGGTTACTGCAAAACCATGGATGTGGCACTTGAGGATAGCTTTCTTCCCAATGAGCTGGGCTACACGATCACGGGGATGTTCTCTTTGGTTTGACGAATCAGCTGTTCTAACCATACAAGCTTCTTTCTCCTTAACCTGGGGCTGGGGATGCATGGTCACTGTTCGCCCCTTGTCAGTGGCCGCTGGTCGTTTCCCGAAACCTTTTCCCTCCTTAGGCAGCCCACCGCAAGATGTCCTTCCTCACCACACGAAAAGCAATGATTGCAAACAGTAACATCTTTGCTACTACATCTGGGACACCTCTGTCTATGATGCTTTCGCTGCATCTGGGAATCAGGGACTTTGCACGAACCTTCTGTTGTTCTCGCCCTTGCAAGTGATTCAACAGTCTTTGTAAGAGCTTCAATTTGTGCACTTAGACGACCAATCATCTCAGTTTGGTCAATTTGTCTATTGCAATCTGCATTCCTACCTTGGCTGGACACTGGGCACTGAGGGCATTCGACACTCTTTGACGTGAAGCTTGTCCCAACCGACGTTGTCTTTCACTCTCGTCACTGGCTATCTGAGTTACTTGGCGCAGAAGTGCCTCATCTGTAACCAGCCGGTTTGTAAGCAGAGGTTTCAATTCTGTGCAAAACTGGTTTTACTTAGCAGCCATGCCCTGATAAATTGTTCTCAGAAACACATTTTGAATTGTCTGTTCATCATACTCCAGGTCTGTGACAGCTTGCTTAGACAGGAAAATTAGTTTCTGTTTCAGGCCAATCAATCTATACAGGAATTGTTGGGGAGTCTCGTTGTCATTCTGTTTACCGCACATTAACTCCTGGAAGAGCTCAGAGCTACTTCTCTCATTCAAATGTGACTGTAGGAAACTCTTTAACTCTAGGATTGTCAGTCCCTCCTTGTTAACTAACATGTCCTTAAAGTTCCCTGGCTTAATGACTCTCAGGACACCTCTGATGATATCATTTTCACTGTGGTTAGCTCCTAGTCCTTCATCTATTTGCTTGGTTACACTTGTGTAGCTTATATCAGAGGTACTGTCACCAATCTGCCCCCCCCTGAATTTTGAACTCCCTGTGTTGGAACGGCAGTAGCTGAAGATCACTGAGGGAAATCATACTTTCCCTTTTTCCACCACTCGCCTCACGAGCTACATTCACAGGCAAGCTACAACTAATCTGGGGAGATTCTGATTTACTAGGGTTGGCATCAATTTTGTATTGTGCTAGTTTTCGCCCTAACTCTTAATAGCTATTTACCAATTGGTTATATTCCATCTGTTGTGTCTGCGTGTGTGTGGTAAGTGTAGGTTGTTGTGGTGGTGTAAGTGACTCAGTGTCATGCAAAGCAGAACTGACATTACGTTTCTGGATTATCAAATCAACACTGTCTTTCAACAGGAGCAGGTGAGATAAACCCCCATCTTCTAATCCTAGAAGAGAGTCACTGGCCATGTAATCAACAATGTACTCAAAGCAACACTCTTCGTCAGTTATATCCAACCTGTTTCTTTCTGGGTCTGTAGCTGGCTCCAGACAATCCATCAGGCTGATCAGTTCATCATGGGTTAGCTGATGAAGCTTTTTCTTGATTTCCCACACCGTTGCTTTTCTCTCGCTAGAAGCTATTTCATAGACGATCCTGAAACTGATGGGTTCACCCTTGGCTCACACCAAGCTGCAATGCTCCTCCCCAGCCAGGAAACACTTTCACTGCCGAACCTTGGTTCTCCTGCTGCTCTCGAGCTGCCCTTCGTGGTCCTTACGCTGATCACCCGTCACTCAGCCGTCCTTTGGTTCATTTGCATTGGATCCGCGTACCAGCAAGTGGCGCTAGATCCCGGACGAGCCCCCAAAATCTGTAGCACACCCGCTGTCTGACTGGAGGTGCTGCAGTAAGTTTTCTGTTTAAATAAACAAGGAGAGACACAGTTTTGCTGCTTTTAGTCATGGAGTCGCTCTTGTAATGGCCTCTTCTCTGCGACTCACCTTTAATCACACAGTACCTAATCAGCACAGCGTCTCCCCCTACTGTCCACTAAGATCACTACGCATCACCATTAACCCTAATAACAGTAAACAACTTTATAAACAGAAATTAAATAATTAAACAGATGGGAAAATAAAACAAATTATTCCTGTGACTACACGTACAGGGTATCACAATGACATATTGTAATAGTGGATGCTGTATCATGATGTGTAAGAGAGACTCTTAAAGTATGATTGACTTTAGAGTCTCAATCACTGAGAGGTCAAGAAGAGAGAAAAGCTGTGATTAATTGTTCATTGTTGGTTTGGTGCCATCTAGTGGTACAGCTGATGTCATTTCCAGTGTGTCACTTCCTTATAAAAGACAGATTGAAACTTCACTGAATGTTCACATGATCTCGAGCTTCAGCTGCTTCATCAAGAGAAACAACAGCACTTATATCATCTGATGTTTTTTAATGTCCATCAGCATGTGGTTTCTCATTGTATTTTTAATCAGTATGGAAGGTAAGATAACCCTTTTAAATATATTTTCTTTTCTCGAGCAAAATGTTGTTTTAGTGGTTGTGGTCAACAGTCAAGGAGCTTACTAGAATATTTTCAATGCTGAATTTCCAAACAATGCCACATTTAAAGTCTTAAACTGTTTCTGAAATCTTAGCAAACTTCATTTAGATTTCAGAAGTCCTGAATGTTATATCACAGTCTGTTTTCTAGATATTCTAGATTTTTGTAGTTTGATCAAACTCTCCATATAACCCCTGTTTAACCCTCATTCATATTGTTTCAGATCTGGTGACCGGTGGATGGGACGAGTTAAAGACAGTGATGGAGAGAGAGGCTCTGACTTTGTAAACAGGAATATCTGAACTCAGAGGAGATGATGAGACCATGTGGCTCTTTACAGTCGACAGCCAAACCACCCGAATAGCACAGATGTACCGTAGTAAAGTATGGCTTCATAAGAGACTGTCTGACCGACTGCAGCTTGACCAGCAGACAGGATCACTGACCATCAGGAACATCAGCGTCAGTGAATCTGGACTTTATACGCTCGCTCTCACCATCAATGATTTAATCTCTAGGAAAACATTCAGAGTCGATGTATATGGTATGATTTAGCTATAGTCAATACAACACAAAATACAACTGTGTCACATTCTGTGCCAGTACATTGAGCTACTTGAGAGTATAATGTTAGTCTTGAGTGTTAAATATCTAACAATGTTTCTGACACTTAATTTAACCTCAGTAAGCCTTTAAGGCTACTTTCAGCTTCTTAAAATAAAGCAGGTCCTAAGATTACTTTAATTTTTTTATAGATATCAAGCCAAAATCCACTGTGACTTAAAACGACAATTTTCTTGTGTTGTGTTTCTCTAAAGCACCGGTTTCTGTTCCTGTCATTAGTGGTGGCTTATTGGTCAATGCAAACCATGTTAATGGTAAGTCCCCTTGTTTTCCCAAATGCCACCCATTATGGACTGCATTTTGTTTTTGATCATAAAAACATTTAAATATCATCTAACTAGGAAATATAATTGGGAGATACAGAGTGACGACTAATATTTATATAATTGTGCTATACTGTTATAAATATCTTAGTGATTTACATGACCATCTTCATTTTTGGCCATAGCAATAACAACATCTGCACCAAATTTTTGCAGTTTGGGCCTCTGAATAAAACGTAGGTGTTTTTCCTCCTCAGAATTTCCGAATAGAGATTTCTGCTCTGTGTTCTGCTCGGTGAAGAATGATCGAGACGTGTCTATCTCGTGGTATAAAGGGAGTGAAATAGTGAATCAGAACAGCAATCCTGATCTCAGCATCAACCTCAGTTTATCATTAGATCTTCATTATAATGATTCAGAGACCTACAGATGCACGGCTGTGAATCCAGTGAGCAATAAGAGCGTCCGTCTTCACAAGAAAGAGATCTGCTCACCACAGGAAGGTATGAGAAATACTACCTTTAGATCTCTCTTCCTGCCACAATAACCTCAATGAAAAGATGTGTGTACGTATAACTATTGTCAGTCACAGAAAATGCCTTTGTGTCCCATATTAAAGGGACAGTTCACCCAAAAATTAAAATTCTGTTGTTACTCACCTAAATTTCGTTCCAAACCTGTGAGACCTTCGGAACACAAATTAAGAAATTTTTGATTAAATCTGAAGGCTTTCTAAACCTGCATGGACATCAACACAACTAAAATGTTTCCATTGTTCCCTTCAAGAGAGTAACATGAGTCTGATTTCACAAAGAACTGCCGGTTTTCTCCAAATAAGTTAATATACAGCCTATTATGATAAAGCTGTGAATAAGAATCTGAAAAGAAATAAATATTTCTTTAAATACTTCAAATAAATACATTACAATATCATTAAATGATAAGTAGGCTAATGGTTAAACCAGTAAAGAAATTATATTTATTTTAAGGTTTTAAAGTGCAGTCATGTTTAACATTAAAGAAAACAACTTGGCAGCAGAAGTCACACAAAATAGAATAAAATGATCTAATTCATAAAGTTCATTTATTTCAGTAATTCAACTCAAATTGTGGAACTCGTGTATTAAATAAATTCAATGCACACAGACTGAAGTAGTTTAAGTCTTTGGTTCTTTTAATTGTGATGATTTTGGCTCACATTTAACAAAAACCCACCAATTCACTATCTCAACAAATTAGAATATGGTGACATGCCAATCAGCAAATCAACTCAAAACACCTGCAAAGGTGTCCTGAGCCTTCAAAATAGTCTCTCAGTTTGGTTCACTAGGCTACACAATCATGAGGAAGACTGCTGATCTGACAGATGTCCAGAAGACAATCACTAACACCCTTCACAAGGAAGATAAGCCACAAACATTCATTGCCAAAGAAGCTGGCAGTTCACAGAGTGCTGTATCTAAGCATGTTAACAGAAAGTTGAGTGGAAGGAGAAAGTGTGGAAGAAAATGATGCTCAACCAACCGAGAGAACTGCAGACTTATGATGATTGTCAAGCAAAATCATTGAACTTCACAAGGAATGGACTGAGGCTGGGGTCAACTTATCAAGAGCCACCGCACACAGACATGTCGAGGAATTTGCTGAACCACAGACAACATCAGAGGTGTCTTACCTAAGGAGAAGAAGAACTGGACTGTTGCTAATTGGTCCAAAGTCCTCTTTTCAGATGAGAGCAAGTTTTGTATTTCCTTTGGAATCCATGGTCCTAGAGTCTGGAGGAAGGCTGGAGAAGCTATAGCACAAGTTGCTTGAAGTCCAGTGTTAAGTTTCCAATTATTTGAAACTGCTTTTTATCACTTAATTAGAAGCACCACAAATTAAAATTGTCATGTTATAGGGAATACTATAAAACAACAGACAGAAATGTGAACAGACATTTAGAAGTTGATTTTAAAATGCAAAGTATTTAAAATTAAAATACAGTTATGTAAAAACATGCATTTTTACAATATTATATTGTGTCTCATCTGTCTCATTAGGTAATGAAAAGTTTGGCACACTTGACCTCTAAGTTAAACTCTGATGTTGAAAATGTAAAGTTAAAGGGTTAGTTCGCCCAAAAATGAAAATTATGTCATTAATAACTCACCCTTATGCTGTTCCAAACATGTAAGGCCTCCTTTTATCTTCGGAACACAGTTTAAGATATTTTAGATTTAGTCCGAGAGCTCTCAGTCCCATCATTGAAGCTGTGTGTACGGTCTACTGTCCATGTCCAGAAAGGTAAGAAAAACATCATCAAAGTAGTCCATGTGACATCAGAGGGTGAGTTGGAATATTTTGAAGCACCGAAAAATACATTTTTGTCCAAAAATAGCAAAAACGACGACTTTATTCAGCATTGTCTTCTCTTCCGTGTCTGTGTGAGAGAGAGTTCAAATCAAAGCAGCTGGGTTTCCGGTTCGCGAACGAATCATTCAGTTCACCAAATCGAACTGAATCGTTTTAAACGGTTTGCATCTCTAATACGCATTAATCCACAAATGACTTAAGCTGTTAACTTTTTTAATGTGGCTGACACTCCCTCTGAGTTCAAACAAACCAATATCCCGGAGTAATGCATGCACTCAAACAGTACACTGACTGAACTGCTGTGAAGATGAACACTGAGCCGAGCCAGATAACGAACAATAGACTGACTCGTTCTCGAGTGAAGAACCGGTTGCATCGGTGTTCGGATCACCAGTAGTTCTTTCGGACAGTTCGATTCAATAAACCGGTTGAAGAAAACGGTTCACCAGTTCTTTTGCGCTCAACGTAATGGCGTCATTGGCGATGATTGTCCTTGATTCAAGCCTTCGGTTTACCCGCGCTCATAACACTAGCACAGAATCAGTTCAGAATCAATCACCAAAAGAATCAGTTCAGTTCAGACGCTCTGTGTGTCGGTCTGCTTCATTTGTGGATTAATGCGTATTGGAGATCTGAACCGTTTAAAACGATTCAGTTCGATTTGGTGAACTGAATGATTCGTTCGCGAACCGGAAATCCAGCTGCTTTGATTTGAACTCTCTCTCACACAGACACGGAAGAGAAGACAATGCTGAATAAAGTCGTCGTTTTTGCTATTTTTGGACAAAAATGTATTTTTCGGTGCTTCAAAATATTCCAACTCACCCTCTGATGTCACATGGACTACTTTGATGATGTTTTTCTTACCTTTCTGGACATGGACAGTAGACCGTACACACAGCTTCAATGATGGGACTGAGAGCTCTCGGACTAAATCTAAAATATCTTAAACTGTGTTCAGAAGATAAAAGGAGGCCTTACATGTTTGGAACAGCATAAGGGTGAGTTATTAATGACATAACTTTCATTTTTGGGCCAACTAACCCTTTAAGTGTGATGTGACTGAATTTGAAATGTAGTAACAACTAAAAGTTTACTAAAATATGGATTTCATTTTTTAATTACAAGAAGGATTTGGTACAAAATATTTAAAATACTTAGCACATAAAAAAAAAATGTTGAGTAAATATTGTGTTGTTGTGCTATTTATTCATGTTGATCAATGAGTCTTCAGGAAAGAACCACCATAGGCTACATTCACTTAAACCTCTCATTTTCTTAAGGAGGAAAAAACGTTATAATAGGAAAGTATTTCCTAACTTAATAGAATTTATCTTAAGAAAAGTCTTAACTTCTTTGTTAAAAATATTTTTGTGAATCTGGCCGAGATTGTATTTGAGGCCAGATCCCAATATGCCTTGAATTTGCCATCTCTGATGTTATTTCTATGTGTTTTGTTTTCCTAAAGCACCGGTTTCTGTGCCGGTCATCACTGGTGGCTCATTGGTCAGTGCAAACCATTCTGAAGGTCAGTCTTATCTGTATGTATTTATCTCATATATTTATTTAAATGTATCTTAGCAGGCCTAGGAGATCAAACATTGATGCACAGATGTTGGTGCCGATAGTGAACACGTCTCATCTCTTTCAGATTGTGTGGATCACTGTGGCGTCACTGAGGCTCTGGTTCGTCTGGTTCTGTCTGGTCTGGTGGGAATCACCGCTCTTGGATTTCTTATTGAACATCTGATGTTCTGCTCATCTCAGAGAAGAGCTGCTGCTTCTGTGTGATGGTGATACTTTTGTGAGACCAACCAACATGTCATACAGATGACATATGGGGCTTTAGTTATGAGTCAAGTCACCTTTATTTCTATAACGCTTTATACTGTACTGGTTGTGTCAATACTTTAGCTTTAATAACAAAAGTCATTTTTCAAGTCTCACATTACTGTATATCAGAGTTATCCTTGCATTCATATTCTTTACAAAATAACTCAGTTCAATGAAATTAAAACCTTTAAAATGGAAAGCAGTGCCAGTGAAGCAGGAAGTGGTCTAGTGGTTTGTGTTCTCCAGTGGCACGCAATGGTAAAACAGAACAATACTAACAATTAAATGCCATAGAAATGTGTATGTTTAAGCCTTTTACCAGTAAAGATTTGATATTTTTGCAAAAATTGTAACATTTGTACCTCAGTAAAACAAAAGTTTATCACACCTGCTGCAACCTTCATAGTAAAATCATTTGAAGATCTAGTCCATTTATCAAGTTAATCATCCAACAAAAAAAAGAGAAAACATTTTTTTCCTTCAATGATTTTTATTTTAAAATAATTAATATGTTAATATTAAAATAATTTAGTGTCATAAACTAAAATACATAATATTTATAAATATATATAGAAGCAGCACTTCTTAAATACATACTGTAGTCTTTATGTTTAGTTACAGAGGAATAAACCTTGGGAGATGTCCAGCCCTCCTCGTCAGGATGGCACAAGATTACAATACTGTCTCTATACTAATTACAAAGGCATGTAACAATAAAAAACACAGTGGTGTAATACACAGTATATATAAACAGAAGTATCTGTAAGACACTCTTATACAGAGTAATATGTACTTTAGCTTATCAAGACTTTGTTTCAGATGTAAACATGAAATGTAGAAAAACGCTGTTAAGGTTTGAAGGCAGTCCCAACAGCGTGGCGCAGGATTTTTTTTGTTCTTAGAGTATGGTTTTCTTAATACCTGTAAAGATATTAATAGCATTAAATTTCACCTGAATAGTGTGCCACAAAGATGAATGCTTTATGACAAAACTATCACAATACAATGTAAATGTCTGACATACTTCACACCATGTTATTTAAGGGACTTCATCTCTTCCAACTCAATGTCCTTCTCTTTAGGAGTCCTCTGCAAGTGAACACAGAAAAAAAAAAAAAATCAATCCTTACTAATTTTGTTTATTTTGCAAAGCACTTTGTATAGGTGCTATACATCATTGGGGAGTATAAAATACCACAAACGAATGATGAATTATGACTGGCTCTCCAATTTGTCAAATAGGATCAGAAAATACAATTTATATATATATATATATATATATATATATGTATATATATATAAAATGTGGCTAGTGGTTTTCCAAAGTTACTAGCCACACAGCATTGCTGTTGTGAAATTAACCTGATAAAAGTTGACTATGTTAAATAAGTTAAATATGCTTATATTTACTTAAAC
Source organism: Carassius gibelio (assembly GCF_023724105.1). Lineage (NCBI taxonomy): Eukaryota > Metazoa > Chordata > Actinopteri > Cypriniformes > Cyprinidae > Carassius > Carassius gibelio. The sequence goes on from NC_068393.1 coordinate 19,357,342, forward strand.
TAGATTTACAACCCTTTTAAATGTAAAACCACTGTACACACCCAAATCAAGACTATGGGACATAAATATATAACAATACAGGTAATTATCATTACCTCTGATAAGGTTGTGTGTAAAGCTCCTTTTTTAAATAAAACCATGTATTAAGATAAAGATATAAAAAAGTAGCTTCTTATTGCATAAAAGTGGTGCATGGATGTAGAAGATTAATAAAAATAAAATAAAAACTTTAGCATTAGAAACACTGTCTGTTTAAATATCAGAATCAGAATTACTTTTTTTGAAACCACACACTGAGAAATGCTTTGTTACAAGTTGCAATGGAAAGTAGGTCAGTCTCGAAAACCTCACGAAATAAATGCATGCCATGGTAAAAATTTGAGGGGAACGTTTCTCTCATCATAAAGAACACATTTCAGTTTGTGTCATTTTTGTGCTCAGGCCCTAATAATGACCCTCAATGGACACCTTGGCAATTGAATCGCCATTGATAGGTTGCAACCAACTGCTCCCCGGGCGCCGCGGCATTAATGGCGGCCCACTGCTCTGGGTGTGTGTTCACAGTGTGTGTGTGTGTTCACTCATGTGTGTGTGTGCGTGTTCACTGATGTGTGTGTGTGTGTGTGTGTGCACTTTGGATGGGTTAAATGCAGAGCACGAATTCTGAGTATGGGTCACCATACTTGGCTGAATGTCAGGTCACTTTCAAGTATTATTTAATATAATTTAAGTAATTAGAAGTAAATTTGACATCCATGTCTGAATGCATATTAATCATTTTAACTGAATATTTTAACTTGAGAGGTGGTTGTTTTTTCTGTCATTCAGTGTTTCTGACAAAAAGAAAATTGGGGAAAAAACTAACAAAAATACTGATAGGATAATAAATTATATGAATTCTAATAATAAGAACTGTAAAACACACTAAGGATTACTAAGGGTTAATGAGCTGCTGGATTCATGAATATTAATCAGGTTTTGTGTGTTCGCTTGAACTGATTTGCTGAAATCAAAACAGGGACGATAATAGGTGAGCGCCAGCTAAAACAGCTACACTTATTTTGACAGGAAAATATAACAAAGAATATTGTTTAAATGCAGCGCGTCAATTCTCTCACTGCATGTGTGTGAGAGAAAGTGCACCTTCACATTAGAGTTTAGGGTATATTAAATACAGGTGAGCTGCGTGTCCATTGAGATGAAGTGAGAAATATCACAGATCGCTTGACGGAGAGTGACACTCTGAAGTGCTCTGTCAGAGAGTGAAAATATCGGTGCTAAACTTATTCTTAGCCTCCAACTCACTCACTGGCGAGTAAAATCTGAGAATGTATTAGCCATTGGCTAATATTAGACATCATTTAGTCGTATAGTTATATATATGTATATATATACAGTATATACACATACATATATATATATATATATATATAAATCATAATACATCAGAGCCGTAGCCTTGGTTTGTATGCAGTTTTCTGACATGCGCCCAAAACAAAAAACACATTTGTGACCCTGGAGCAGAGAACCAGTCTGAAGTCTCTGGAGTATATTTGTGGCAATAGCCAAAAATACATTGTATGGGTCAAAATCATTAGGATATAAGTACAGATCATGTTCCATGAAGATATTTAGTAAATTTCCTACTTTAAGTATATCAAAACTTAATTTTTGATTAGTAATATGCATTACTAAGAATTCATTTGGACAACTTTATAGAGGATTTTCTCAGTATTTCGATTTTTTGCACCCTCAGATTCCAGATATTCAAATAGTTGTATCTCAGTCAAATATTGTCCGATCCTAACAAATCATACATCAACGGAAAGATTATTCCTTCAGCTTTCAGATGATGTGTAACTCTCAGTTGTCCCTTATGACTGGTTTTGTGGTCCAGGGTCAAATTTCAGTTGCATATGATAACACTTACATTGATACACTGTTGACGACAGTGGCATATCCAGAAGCAGTTTACCTGCTAAGACAAATATAATGTATGTTTTAAAAACATTAATAAAAATCTGATTTATTTGGTTTTTTTTTTTTGCATAATCACAAATGTTCTTATGGATCTCAATACACTTGCAGTCATGTAGGTTAAGAACTTGAGAGTTAGTAAAAGATGATACATTTTCATTTTTAAATGAACTATTCCTTTAATAAAGCTCTTCACCAACAAAGATTTTATTTGCCTCTGAAAATACTTACCTGATTGTAATGGATGCAAAGCAGGATGATCAGCGCAATGATGATCAGCGCAATGATGATCGGCGCAATGATGATCAGCGCAATGATGATCAGCACAATGATGATCAGCTCTGAATGTGACATGAAATTACCAGTCATTGGGTACTCTTTTCCAATGACAAAATGTTATGACAAATTACTAGCATAAATGAAAAAAAAAAAAAAAATTCAAATATGGAAATCATTAAATTCCTCATACAGTAATATTAGGGATGCTCCGATCTGCTTTTTTTGCCTCCGATACCGATTCCGATACCTAGGGTTCAATATCGACTAATACAGATACTGAACCGATACCAGTGAAGTACCCCCCCCCCCCCGATTTAAATAAAGGTAGAATTTATATCGCTCTATGTGTGGAACTGATGGAAATCATTCTTTCACAATCTACTAGATACAGACTTTGAAATTGAACTACTGGTTTCGTCTGGTCAGAGGAGAACTGACCCCCAACTGAGCCTGGTTTCTCCATTCTGTCACCGATGGAGTTTCGGTTCCTTGCCGCTGTCGCCTATGGCTTGCTTAGTTGGGGTCACTTCATCTACAGCGATATCATTGACTTGATTGCAAATAATTTAAACTGAACAGAGATGACATAACTGAATTCAATGATGAACTGCCTTTAACTATCATTTTGCATTATTGAGACACTGTTTTCCAAATGAATGTTGTTCAGTGCTTTGACGCAATGTATTTTGTTTAAAGCGCTATATAAATAAAGGTGACTTGACTTGGCAGACTACTTCATTATAAAGAAAAACAAATAAATATAAAAAAAATATAGGTCTAGGCATATTCATAATCTATCACAAAACAAATTACCAAAAAAATTTATCATAAACTAGGTTACTGGTTAATTCGGCAGCAAAAGTTATTCTAAAAAAATCTGTGCACAATAATTTTAGAAATCCCAAAATTTAGTGAAAAAACTATTGTGTTTTACAAATAAAAAGTGTTGCACTAAATATGGTAAAAATGTTACACATTCCTATTTGTATTAATGTTTTTAATTAATGGATTTTATAATAATGTATTTATATGCAAGTATATACATACAATTAAAATACATTTCTTTTAAATGTATAGTATATTTCTTAAAGGGGGGGTGAAATGCTATTTCATGCATACTGAGTTTTTTCCCATGCTAAACATGGACAAAGTTTCAAAAATTAAGTTGAATGTTTGAAAGAGTATTTCTGTTCCCAAAATACTCCTTTCGGTTTGTCACAAGTTTCGGAAAGTTTTTTTCGAGTATGGCTCTGTGTGACGTTAGATGGAGCGGAATTTCCTTATATGGGTCCTGAGGCACTTCTGCCGGAAGAGCGCGCGCTCCCGTATAGCAGAGCACTGAGAGCACAACAGACTTCACTGATCAGAGCGAGAGCGTCACGAAATGTCACAAAAGAAGTGTGTTTTTGGTTGCCAGGGCAAGACAACCCTGCACAGATTACCAAAAAAAAAAAAAACAGCATTAAGGGACCAGTGGATGGAGTTTATTTTTACAGAGCATCAACAGAGTTGTGCAAGTGTTTGTGTTTGTTCCCTGCATTTCGAAGATGCTTGTTTTACAAACAAGGCCCAGTTTGACGCCGGATTTGCACATCGTTTATTTCTTAACGATGATGCAATCCCAACGAAAAAGGGTCACGACTGTGTGTTGGAACCGCAGGCGGTGAGTAAAACTGCTTCAAATATCTCTGCCTCCTTGTTAGTGCGTCCGCCTCCCATCGGAGACCCAGGTTCGAGCCCCGCTCGGAGCGAGTCGTTGCTGCTGCTGCTCTCATTCAGTTTCAGCCTCGGGATCTGATTCTGGATCATAAATAAACGGCTGAATCTGACTGTTAGCCATGGTTTGTTTTGGATGTTTTTTTCCTCACGGTAATGTCACAGCTTCCAAACACTCTCAACGCAAAATTGAGTGCGACTTATATATGATTTCCTCCTCGTCATGACGTATTTTTGGACTGATGCGACTTATACTTAGGTGCGACTTATATTTCGAAAAATACGGTACTAACGAACAAGGCCCAGAGCAATTCATTAATGTGTACACGATTTGAAAAATTTGTGAATGTGCGTCACTACACTGAAACAAATGTTTTTCAACCGGTGTCTACATAGTTAAGATTTACATTAATGTGCAGCATTTTGTTCAAATAGAGATACAGTTTGTATTAAATTATAATTTGTGCATGTAGGGATTAAAATGTGCATTTGTGGATCAGGCGACGCGTGTGCATTCATCCACGTCTCTTCTGAGTCGATTCTATTTGATTCATTTGAATTTTGAGACTTTCGTTCTGCCCTTTAAGCCTTGCCCAATCCACACACACACAGATCGCGATCCACGCACAGCTGAGCCAAAGAAAAACAGCGACCTCTAGATGGCACTACAGCCCCACTCATGTGCGCATTCAATTGTGTACAGCTTTATGAATGTTATATTAGGTTTCTTTTAGGTTTGGCTTTTCTCCTCTGGCCGTAGAAATACAATACAAATGTTTTACTCAACTTTACATGAGCCTACTGGCGCTCGTGATTCTTTAGCTCTGCCCACACATCACGCCTCCAGGCGCTCGTGTTTTTCCGGGAAAAATCGGTACAGACTATCTTTCTCTTATGAATATAATAAAACTAAAGACTTTTTGGATTTATGAAGGATGCAGTACTACTCTATAGGTACTCAAGATTAACAGGATATTGAGTGAAAACGAGCATTTCACCCCCCCTTTAAAAGTGCAACAACATATGCTAGATACGACAAGACAAAATAAATACAGTGCAGCACGAAGGTCTTACAATGTGTGCTTCAGGTGTGCAGAATTATGCGCTTGTAGCAACACTGCGTCACAACCTGAGAGCATGGCTGCATCTGAAAACTTAGGCAGGTGACTTGATGCCTCACTGTCATATCAGGCAATGACTTTGCAACGTTTTTGAATGAAGGCGCCTCATTAAACTGATTTTGGACAGGCTTCTGAGGCAGTGTAACGGTTTAAAGGTCTATGGCAAAATATAGAGGGCTTTGGTGATAACTAAGTGGATATTTTATTTCTGCAATATTAATTTCTCGCTAGAAATGACATAAAAACTGGAAAACGTTGATCAGAAACATACATTTACACACAAACTGACCACCGAACGCAACTTTCAGACGCCATATTTATTTTTTTGCTTAACTCTCAGAGAAGGAATGCACAGGATTGTGGGATATCAAAGGCAGCGAAGGACACATCTATGCTGCCTTCAAAAACCGGCCAGATGAAGGAATCTCCGGAGACAGGAAATTAAGCTAACATTGAATTCGGACGTGCCTTGATGCCTCACGACCTTAGAATGCGTCCTCCGAAGACAGCATTTTTCAGTTTTCAGATGCAGCCGTTGTGTTGCTACAAGCACATCCTTCTTCACACCGGATGTGCACATTGTAAGCACTTTATGTTAAAAAGTGCAAAGTACAAAGAGAAGAGACATTGATGCGTATATTATATATATATGCAAAAATTTAGCATTTCTTTTAACAGTTTTACATTTCAGTTACCGTGCACATTAAAAACAATTTATAGTCTTTTCTACGTCCGTGTTTTTTTTTAGGAATGTCCAGATCTGATTACGTGATTGGAAATCGTGCCCAATATCGTGGTTTCAGACTCGATCGGAATCGGAAGTTACCTCCCGATCAGGACTTGGATATATATAATAAAGGTGTGCATAAATATAGATTTAAACTCAAAGAGACAGTATAGTCTGCGCATGATCTGGTGTTTTATATCACATCACGGAGTGCTAAACACTCCTGCAGTGTATGTTTCATTCATACTCGACGCCAGAGGGCGCTCTCGCGCAGAAAGTCATACAAGGACAAAAGCATCCAGTTATCACTGTATGAAAACAGTTGTTGTTTTCACAGAACTTTTGGAAACATGAAGACATTAATATACGATTACGACAATATATGGTTTTTCAAGTCATCTCCAGTAGGTGATAAATAAAGTATATGAACAATGAAAGATTTGTACATATACAGACATGTTTACGAATAAAAATATTCTGTTCTGCATTAATATATCATAAGTTGCTCATGTAAAAAGGAATCCATGCATCTGTGGATCGGGTGACATACGTTCATTAATTGACATCTAGTTCGAGTCGATCTTGTTCGGTTCATTTGGATTTTGAGACTTCATTTTCGCAGTTTTCAGCATTTCACGTCGACACACACAACTATCGTATTTTTCCAGACTATAAGTCGCACTTTTTTTCATTGTTTGGCTGGTCCTGTGACTTATAGTCAGGTGCGACTTATTTATCAAAATTAATTTGACATGAACCAAGAGAAATGAACCAAGAGAAAACTATGCTGCTCATTGCTCCTGTAGTCTACACTGAAAACAGAGCGCCCTCTCGCGGTAACGTAGACGGTAATGTTTTCTCTTGGTTCTTGGGTCTAAATAAATGCGACTTATAGTCCAGTGCGACTTATATATGTTTTCCTCCTCGTCATGACGTATTTTTGGACTGATGCGACTTATACTTAGGTGCGACTTATATTTCGAAAAATACGGTACTAACGAACAAGGCCCAGAGCAATTAATTAATGTGTACACGATTTGAAAAATTTGTGAATGTGCGTCACTACACTGAAACAAATGTTTTTCAACCGGTGTCTACATAGTTAAGATTTACATTAATGTGCAGCATTTTGTTCAAATAGAGATACAGTTTGTATTAAATTATAATTTGTGCATGTAGGGATTAAAATGTGCATTTGTGGATCAGGCGACGCGTGTGCATTCATCCACGTCTCTTCTGAGTCGATTCTATTTGATTCATTTGAATTTTGAGACTTTCGTTCTGCCCTTTAAGCCTTGCCCAATCCACACACACACAGATCGCGATCCACGCACAGCTGAGCCAAAGAAAAACAGCGACCTCTAGATGGCACTACAGCCCCACTCATGTGCGCATTCAATTGTGTACAGCTTTATGAATGTTATATTAGGTTTCTTTTTGGTTTGGCTATTCTCCTCTGGCCGTAGAAATACAATACAAATGTTTTACTGAACTTGTTCCAACTTAACCTGTCTTAAGACACAAAAAAGCTTATATTAATTTGGCCAAGCTAGAAATTAGAGAAAAATTCAAGTTGCCTATACTACCAGTCAGTTTTTGAACAGTAAGCTTTTTAATGTTGTTTAAAGAAGTCTGTTCTGTTTACCAAGCCTGCATTTATTTGATCCAAAGTACAGCAAAACAGTAATATTTTGAAATATTTTTACTATTTAAAATAGCTGTTTCTATTTGAATATATTAAATACTCAGGACACCATAAAATTTTCTTTACTTTTTAGTCATGCCTGCTTTTTAGGTTTTCCTTTTGCAACATTGCCACCGTGTTTTAATGCTGCTTTTATCGCATTTTATTTATTGTGTTCTGGCTTACAGACCAGCTCCTCCAAAATCATGAGGAGAAATTCCACCTAGTCTCAAACTTTACTTCTGTTCTTGTACTGTAGTTTTTCTTTTCTGTTAAGAGTTTTGTGTTCTGAGTTAAGTTTTGCAATGCCGTATCACCAAGTCCAACCTTAAGTGCCCATCTCGAAACTTCAGCCAGCCCACAACTATGCATCTACAGCCAACACACAACCATGGGCTTCCCAAGATGTCATTTTAGTGACTACTGAACTTTCAGCCAATCAGCAACCTCGGGAAACCCCCTTTTTTGACTAAAAGAAAGGGAACCTCTTTACATAAGCAATGCAAGTAGCTTACCTCCAGATTCTGAGCAGAACTGGTGCATCTAATATAAATTTTAACCTCATTGAGGAACTCAATTCGAGGGTTAATTAAGTGATTGATGGTTGTTCTCGTCTATGCAACTTCACGTATGTCTATAAACTTGGGATTTCAAATCTCATAATTGAGATTTCTCAAACTCATTCTTTCATAACTTTCTATCTTCCTACATCAGGCGTGAATGAGTGAATGCCAGTGGTGGTCAGTAACGGAGTAGCTTTACTTATGTATATTTTTCAAATATCTGTACTGGAGTAGTTTTATTTATTACAAGTAAGAACAAGGAGATCTTGTGAGCGTATGCGTGTCTAATCCTGTTAAAATTATTTATTAATTTCGAAATGTAGGATTAACTTGTAACTGAAAATCATATTTAGATCATAACTGTCAGTTGTTTATGAACTAAATCTAATGTAACAAGTGATGTATTTAAGCCCACTGAAATGCTTGAATGCAGAAATCAATAAGTGTCTCCGTGTTTTAGGTAAAAAAAAAAAAACTGAAACATTAAAATAACACCGATTAAAACAAATAACTCATGCACGTTCAAATACCCATCTGCCCTAATGTTTTATTAAAATGCTACACATGCCCTATGAAACGTCTGTTTTTATATTGTTTATCAACAGTATACATTTTTATATTGTTTAGATTAAGTAGCCCAGTAGACAGATATGAATGTTTATTCATAACCATACTGGAAATAAGTAAATATTGTTAGCTGATGCTAACTGTCTAGCTAACAAGCTTGCTGGTGCTAAGTTGGTGTAATTTTTTTAAATAAACAAAAAATGTTATTCAACCACCTAGATAGATTACATCTGGGGGGAAAAGAAAGGATGTGATGTTCAGAACATGGTAATTACAGTAATTATCAAAATGTGAAGTGATGTCCTCTGGGGGCATTAGGCCAGGGGTGTTTACACCATAGACAAGGTTTGAGAAGAAACAAATATTTTAGTTTTCTTAAAATGTTCTTCCTAACTTCAGGCCTTATTCTCATGTCATATATAACTGAGGTTCTGCAAAACAACTAACTTTAAAACACTTTTTTCTTACTGGTGAAAATCAGATGGTCAACTCTATTTTCTATCGTGTCCATTGCAGTGAACATCACTCTCGTCAACGTAGTCCATATCAACAACAAAAATATATTTTGGCTGTTGGCTCCATATAGTGGTTATTTTGGAAAGAATCCCAGGTATTTTGAATAGTAGGAATATAAAAAATATGTGCTAATATAAAATTAAATTAAGTAGCCTATATAAAATTGCTAAATCTATCTTTCGGTTCTTTTTTACTTAAGTATATAAATCTAGTACTTTTGTACTTTCACTTGACTAAAATTGACAAAAGGTATACTCGTGTACTTCGTCCACCACTGGTGAATGCATGTGTTTTTAAGCGACTTTTTGCAAACATTTATTTGAATAACATGACTGTAAATATGAACACAAGATTAAATGTAACAAAACAAATTACTACTTTGCTTTAAAATCTTTATTAATGCTTACATGAATGTGTCTTTTTGTTTGCTCTGGCAGCCATGTTGCCGCTGAGCTGGTTTGTGCTGAGATAATTCATACCCGTTCGTTTGAAGTGTGGTCCCAAAAAAAAAAAAATAAAAAAAAAATAAAAAAAAAAATAAAAATAAAAATTGAAGTTTGAAGGGCTATCTTCCCCTTACCCCTTCCCCTCCATCCAAAAGAGAATCGAGACACCCCTACCCATGGCTGGACTTACCATTGGTATTGGGCTTGAGTGGGCTGCAGCACATTGGCCCTGTCTTTGCCTGTTCGTTATGTGCCAGTCAGAATTCAGAATTTATTTGCCACATTTCAACTGTGTACGCAAGATCTAAACAGATCAGAGCCAGGGCTACAGCTAGTAGTTACAACTACAACCTTTGAGGCCACAATCAAACAGCATAAACTGGTATATATGATTATTTCACATAGAAGGACACACGTATTGAATCGCGTCTGCATTTATTGGTTTGTTATCACACTTTAAACAGCTCCATTAAGGCTTTCTAACTGTGCTGTCTTTGGGGCTAATGATAAATTCTCAAATGGCCTATTAATAATCCCAATCCACTTGATTGGCACCGTCTCTATCTCCTCTATCTCACACTGGTGGTGGTTGAAGAGAGACCACCCCCACCCCCCACCGCACACGACTGGAAAGCACTTTGGGTGTACAAAACACAATAAAAGCGCCATATAAATGCATCATTCATTATATTGGTGCAAAGAGGAGAAGTGGTTATATTTATTTTGTACAACATTTGCAACTGCTTTTTATGACTTAATTAGACCACCAAATTAAAATTGTCATTTTATAGGGACTTCTGAAAAGACATTTAAAAGTTGATTTTAAAATGCAAAGTATTTAAAATTAAAGTAATTATAGTTATAATTATAGTAATTAAAATCGGCAAGGTCACGTGACTCGAGTGATCGGAGGCGCTTGGTGTGCAAGAACCCAAAGAACAGACTTGTTTTCTCGGGGAGACCGGTCTAGCTAAGCTTCCTTGGAAGACCAAACTCAGATGGGCACGAGAACACACCCATTATGAGTAACGTTACTGAGATGTGCTACAGGAAGTTACCACGGTGACAAGTTATATACCAGTGAAACTCCATGATTTTAACTGCACTAAGGAATCACACATCAACATGATAACAGAACTGAGAAACACGAAGACAAGACTAACTAGAAAAACATCAATGCTCTCCGTTTGTTCACAACATAAATAAACAACATTTGGTCGTTTTCAGCTGCCACCTTGATAAGTTATTAACAAAAAATCAGTGAAATGCACTGAAGAATCAAAAAGACATTGAAGAATCTTTATATTACTCACGGTTGCACGACACATTCACAGTAAAATTCCCTATATATTCTTCACCATCGATGTAACTCAGCGCTTGGCAGGACCGTGAATTATAGGAGCAGTTGGTGATGGTTAGGCACACTCCTTCTCTGTCCTTTTCCAGCGAGACTCCGGAATTATTCATGTTTCGACAGCTCTGATCAGGATCACGGTGTTGTTACAGATGACTTTAACTTGACTGGCGTTAACCCACTGGGGAAAGCATTGGCGAAACTCTGGTGTCGGCGCTGGCGACATCTCACCTGCACCTGTCAGATGTATTTACACTTTTAATAAATACGGAACAGAATTACACTTAGATCCTGAACTGTATACTAAATACTCACTTTCGCCGATGAGAGAGAAAATAACTAACGTTAGCAGAAAGAGGCACATCTTCGATGTTGTATGACCGGTGCCGGATTACTGTACAAAAGAAGCGTGACACACTGTTAAATGAACTAGACCTGCCCACAGTTACCCAAAACTTGCCCAATCAGGTGCGATCCCCGGTAAAAACTTTCAATGTGACGTGAAAGCACTGACGTCACTTCCCTTTGGCCAGGTGAACAAGCTAGGCTGCGGTAAAAGATTTATCTGAAATTGTGTTTTCTTTGAGTCATGTATTGTATTCAGTATTGTTTTGATTTACAATATAAGATTTATTGTCTTTATACAACAATTCAATCTAGCGACGTGTTATTATCAAGGAAAAATATTGCGCAGGTCCCAGAAGCGACGGAGGACGGGCAAGAAACTCGGACCCGTGTGCACTGTACCGTGACCGGTTTGATCCGGCCTTTTCCAGTCTCTGTTCGGTTTTTAGCGCGGTGTCTACTTTCACGATAACTGTCCGTTTCCTGCTTCTTTTTTAATGGCTGTATACTGAAAACTAACATGTTCCAGTACACAAGATTACAGTATACAACTCGGGATTCCTCCATCCATTGACTGTCTAGTTCATTCAATAAAGAATTTACAAACTAAATATTACCAAGCAAATGAGTTTATTCTTTACGTTTCAAAAGATGAATCGATCCGTGTTGTGATAAACAGCTCACTGCGGCCTTAACGTTACGACCCTGGAACACATCTGAGCTCAGAAAATGAAGTAAACACTAGGATATCTAGAGAAGTTGGTTTAAAATAGGGGCATTAACGTAGACAAAATGGGAATAGATAAGATAGTTTCTTATTTCATCCGAGTTGAAAAAATAGATGAAGATAATTCATCTTCCATGAACAGGAAGTGTATCACCATCACTGTATAGTGTCCTTTAAAAATGTGATTTCCATAACTGTATCACTCAAGGATATGTGAGCCTAGAACATGCTTTACCTCAGTTTTCTCTATTTTTTTTTTTTTTGTCTTGATGGTGATCAGCAACAGCAAAAACACAGTTCACACATCTATGAATTTAACATAAGAAATGTATTGAATAGAGTTTGGCCACTTAATATTTCCACGCTTCACATATAATACAGCAATCCATTCAAATCAAATTCCAAGGATCCATTAATATCAAAAATCATTTTGTTGCTCAATGTGTTCAGTCGTATTTAATGAGAGACGCTTAACATACAGTGACCACAGAAGAGAAAACCATTGATCACACTGTATTCCTCTCACAAATATCAGCAAATCTGTTGCATGTATCATCAAAATAATTATTTGACGAAAACCAGGTCAGGTTTGTAACCAAAATATATAATGAGCGCGAGTTTCTAATTAATATCTCTTGATATCATGAACTCAAGTCATTAGCAGTGAAGTGTTTAAAACTGAATCCTCATGTCTAGTTTCTTCCAAAAACCAAAATGAAGTGAAATTAAACTCTTGAGCGGTAAAACTAAAAACCTACAGGTATAAGACAAAGCAAAGGGAGTTGCTTTCCACAGCAAAGTCACATCAAGACAAAAATCTCCACACTCTGAGTCCGGTTTAATGATGGATCGACTGGCGGGTTGATCTCCGTGAGGTTGAGCTGACAGGAGAACTAATGAAAAGCAAACGTGTGTGACAGCAGATCTTCATCTCTCGCTCCATTACTGATGTTACGGTCAGGGAAGAGGAACCCAGTGTCTGATCGCACAGGACTGTGAGTCTCAGAGAGATGTTCATTCAGTGGAGAACAGATCTCCAGCAGACGGGAGAGGAGCGAGACCGCCGGTGACGTTCGGGAGAAGAGACAGATCTGGAAGACTCTGGATGTGAGACTTGAGCTCCTTCCTCACTTGTGTGACACGAGCCAGTTTCTGCTTGTACTCCTGCAAGAACAGCAGATAATCAATCAATGAACAAATCCATCAGACAGCTGCTCTTTTCTTTGTTCAGCAAAGATACATTCAATCAATCAACAGTGACGATAAAGACATTTAGAATGTTACAAAAAAAAATCCATTTTTTAAAATTCCGTTCTTTTGAACTTCATAGTCATTAAAGAATCCTGAAAACTGTTAATAAATTTTTTTTTTTTTTATTGAGCAGTAAATTAGAATATTTGATTTCTGAAGCTCATGTGACACTGAAGACTGGAGGAATGATGCTGAATTAATTATATTTTAATATCTATTAAATTTGTAATAATACTTCTTAATATGACTATTTGAATTTCTGATCAATAAATTCAGCCTTGGTGAGCAGAAGAGATTTGTTTCAAAAACATTAAAACATCTTATGTATTTCAGACCCTTAAATGTATTTAAGTAATGCATTAAACTCAATTTTTTTTGTCTTTCCAAATGTGTTTGATTTGCCTTCTTTCATTAAAAACAAAAGGAAACTTTTTACAGTAGCTTGTTTTCAAGCTCCAAATTGAATACAAATTACCATAAAAGTATGAAAAGTGTCCCAAAGGTTGTCTTGGAGATATATTCAAAGTCTTGTGAAACCAAGACAGCTTTATGTGAGGAACTTAACTTTAATGAACCCAACTTGAGTTGAAGCACAATTATGATTAATCAAGGAATACTGATTTAATGTTGGTCTCTTTTGGCACACAAAGCTATCAAATGATTTCTAAAAACTTGAATACAGTGCGTAAGTCATATGGACTACTTTTTGATGCTTGAAGGTAAAAATCAGATCCACTTTAATTATATTGAACACATCAGCTCTGGTATTCTGCAGAAATTCAAAGAGAGTTTGGAAAGACACGAGCAGTAGATGATGACGGCAGGATGTAAACTTGTCTCTTAACGTACCTCCAGCTTCTTCTCTCTCTCGTTGAGCGCATCTCTCTGGCTCTGGATGTATTCGGTCAGCATGCGTGCCAGCTGTCTCCGGTCCTCTAACTCAGCGGCCAGGCGTCCGTTATACTCGGCCAGCAGCAGACAGGCCTCGTCCACCGTCTTCGACAGCTTGTCTGCCGCCTGTTTATCTGCAGAGAATAGAGGTTTATCAGAAACACACTTCCTGTTAGACAGGGGTACGTTTCTCCAGCGAGACTCACCTGTGATCTTCTCCAGAAGAGAGACATCCTGCACTTCCTGAGGAAGTGATGCGATCTTCTGTCTCACAGCAGCGTCACCAGACGCAGCGTTCTCCAGATCCTGCAGCGCTTTCACCAGATCCTCCGTCTGAGGATCACAACAGTCACATACATGTATATTCATATATATAACTAACATATCAGCAGTTACTTTGAAACATCAAACAGTTTTAGCAATATTTTGCAATGGGATGTTGAATCAAGTACCCAAGCTTTTTACATATACACATTATATTACATACATCATAATTGTATACATTTATTATTGTAAATATATATATATTTTTGTACATGAGTCCCTTAGTTTGGGGAATCATTTAAATGCCATTTATTAAAAGAAATGTGATTCTTACCCATGATTGTTGCATTTCTATTCAAAGATAAGCTCTTAGATTTACAATTAATATATATATTATTTTAGTATATATTTGTTATTTTAGTACCATTTTTTAAAAATGTTTGACTTCTTAAAATTATTTTGAATGGTCCTGCAAAGTGAAAAATTGACTGAAAGAAATGAAGACTCAAACGTTATGTAAAATATAATAATTTTTTCAGATGAAAAATTAAAAGTAAAGCAGCTTTAGCAGTGTCTACGATAATGTTTTAAACATTTTTATTCAATTCTGTTATTATAAACATGTTATATTATCCATGGAATTTTGTTTTTTTATTTATTATTTAAATAGTCATTTTAATTTATTTTTTATATTGCAGGAGCATTTAAAAAGGAAAAATGAAGTAAAAAAAAAAAAAGTATAAAAAAATATAGAACATACAGACATAGAAATGATAAATCTAGAATGCTGATATTGAAATGTTATAATAACAATCAGTAGCAAGAATCCATAATCAGATTTAATTCAAGCAAATGTCATTGGTACCAGTTGAGGAGCAGCTGCGTCCGTCTCCTGGGGAGAATAGTGACCTCTGTAATCATCATCTTCCTCCTCCTCTTCCTCCTGCACCTTCTGGTAGCTTCTTTTCAAATTTTTTCTGTCATCTACTACAAAACAGCATGCAACTTTTACTTTCAAAAAGAGATGATTCACTTGCATGCATGCATGCATTCTACAAGCCAAGACTCGACAGTTAACAAACTGATGCTTGATGAAGATTGCATGGCCAAAACGTTGAATTAAAACAAGATTCGCAAGCTATAGTCATCATGAAAACACAAATGAAAGATCACTTTTTCTAGCCTGCAACTCTGACCACTCTGGACATTCATCTAGCAACTTCTTCAGATGCATCCTGGGATGTTTTAAGAGCTTGTACGCAATATGCATGTATTGCGCTGACCTGTGGGCTTGTGTTTGGGACTGTCTGAGTCCTCGATGGCTAGTTTGAGCTGCTGGATGAAGTCTGCACGGTAGAGGTTTCTCTCCTGCCAGATGTTCAGCAACCTCTCCATCTGCTTCTTAGAACCGTCATCTCCATCTCTGACAGAGAAAGACACAGAATATATGTGAGACGGGACAAATTCATACTACTGAACACATGACACATGTATATGAAGGTGTGTGTACCTGGCCACGTGTGAGCAGGCATCAACCAGGACAGACTCAAAGTCTTTGGTGAACTCGGGACCCTTTTTCTTACTGTTCTGAATCACGTCATTAGCCAGATACAGGAACGTCAACTTCCTGCTGCGTTTCGCTGAACAACAAACACATTTAATTATTACTAACTCTAAAACAAATCTTTTTTGTGTGCGTTCCAGTTTTAATGTTTGATATTTTTAGTCTGAAGGTTAACCTTCAACCAGGATGCCTTGTGCAAACTTAACTTAGACTAGAAAAGTGTGGTCTTTTGTTTCTCAAATGGCCCACCAAATACGCTTGTTCCCTTTAAAGGAATAATTCAGCTCAAAATGAAAATTGACTCAACTTCAAGTCATCCAAAATGTATTTGAGTTTGTTTCTTCATCATATTTGGAGAAATGATGCATTGCATCAGTGTCTCACCATTGGATGCTTAGCAGTGAATGGGTGCCGTCAGAATAATAGTCTAAACTGTTGATAAAAACAACACTATAAATCCACACTACTGCAGTCCATCAGTTAACATCCATAATAAGTTAAAAAGTCCTGTTGTCTCTCACATCAAATCCAGCTTCATATTTGTTCACAGATGTTTTTTGCCTGGTCTGCATATTTCTCTCCTGATTCAGATGAGATTAAATCTTCACTGGAGGAACTGTTGTTTTGGATTATGGACTGCATTTAGCAGGAAGCAACAGTTTGAAGATAAAAACATCTTAATGATGGATTTATTTCTTACAAGCATGGAGCTTCTGGCTTCACAAGACATTAACTGATGGACTGGAGTGCTGTTGATTATGGTCTCATTCTGACGGCACCCATTCACTGCAGAGACACCATTGATGAAACAATGATGCAATGCTACATTTCTCCAAATCTGATGAAGAAACAAACTCATCTACATCTCGGGTGACCTGAGAGTGAGCACATTTTTGACAAATTTTCATTATTCCTTGCTTCTAAACCCAAAGCTGATCCAAACTCTCTCACCTTTCTTCAGCTCTCTGTGCCACACGCGCACGATGAAGGATGCATGCTTGCGGTGATGGATGATCCACAGAGACAGAGTCTGAACGCTCTGCTGCGAGTTACTCAGTTCAGACAGCTTCTTCTCCAGCGCAGACTCGGAGAAAGACGACATGCTGACCGCTCTCTCTCTCCAAACAACTCTAACAAGACACAACAGATTAAAAACAGACTTGCACTTTTCTTTAAGAAACTTAAAAGTTATTAGATATTTTTGCAAACTGCGGGGCATTTAAATTGGACTACTGAAGAAAAAAAAAGAGAGAAAAAAAATTGTGCTAAAATTAAAACATACATATTCTCTCATGATGTCATATATGTGTGTGTGTGTGTGTATGTGTTTATCTGGAAGCTCAATATTAAAACAATGCTATAATAATCAATTATATAATCTAACCACACAGATACACATTATATATGAAACATATGGAATATTTGTACTTTTAAAAAGCAATTTATAGTAAAAAAAAAAGGTACGTATAAATAAAATATACATATGAAGAACAAAGTAGTTTGATTGCATATGTGTCTGATTCATAAATAAGATATAATTGAAGAGTTTGGTCGTTATCGATTAGTTGAGGTGATTAGTTCTAATGCATAATTTCCGGGACATGCAGTGAACATTTTCAAGACATTAAGAGCTAATTATGCAGTTTAAAGAAACAAATCAAGCAACAACTAAAAGGTAAAAGTAAATAACTCCCACCTGTCAGCAGCTTTTGTCGCCTAATCTGGATTTAACTTCAATATGGCAAAACGCACGCGGAAACCCCTGAAATACGAACTCCCGCGGATCAAAAGAGTGGTTTAAATCGAGATATGAATAAATCCAATTAATGAGATACAATCCTCCAGTATTTTCATCAAAACTTTCGCCTAGTGTTTGAACGCGATGATATTTCGTTGCAAGTTGGTTGATAAACAAACGAGGGTCGCGTGCGTGACGTCATGCCCGACGCCGACGTCATAGAGACGCGACCGTATGCTGGGCTTTTGCAACTATACTGTAATTTTTACAACATGACATGTGTCGTTTTGAATAATAATAGCAGTCATTTTTAAGTGACGTGTGTTCTTTTTTCTAAGAAAGCCAGCTTTTGTTTGGTAGATGGCATAGAGGATCTCCAAATGGACTGAATTTCAAAATGTTGTATTTATTGAAATGAAGCAGGAGTTTAATGTCATGATTATGAACTTGAAAGTGCTTATGTGCTGCTGCAGACATGAGTTAGCTAGATTGAACCTCTTAAAGTAAGTATTATGGGAATTTTTTAAGGGGAAGGGATGTCAGTAAATATTCAATATACTCTTTCTCTCTTAAAATGAAACCTGATCATAGAAGAATTTACTAAAAAGTAGTTTTTTGTCATTTTAAGGGTTTACATTTGCTGACTGGGCATCATAATTTTCTGAAAATCATATTTCAGAAGGTAACATTGTTAAACCCCACTGAATAATAATGAAACAATCTGCCTTCACAGATACATTGATAATGTCTGAACATCAAAACACAAAGATTGCATTTGCATATCTCCACCCATCCTGTGTCCTCCTGACCAAAGAATCTACGGCTGCCAACGTAGAAGCCCTTAGCGATCATCACCCCACAGATTTGTCCTCAAAACCCTTGGCTCCAAACAGGAGGGACTCGTCCAGGCAGTGTTGGAAGTAATGACATCTGTATTGGAGAACACTTGCTTGCAAAGTTGGACTTCTTTCTCAGAGCTCTGCCTTTGTCTTTGTTCCCCAAAAGACCCAGGAAAATCCGCCATGACCTCTGATGAACTAAAGCTGGCCGTGCCCAGATCCCTGGATGTGCTATTGCACTCTGCCTACGGTGACATCGTTATTAAACTCTATGAGCCAAGCATGTTGCCTGGACTTGGAGCTGCTGTGTCACTGCTCCTGGCACTAGCAGAGCATGAAAAAGCCAGAGGAGTTCAAACAGCTTCCCTGAAATGTCTCCTTTCTTTGTTTCAACAGTGTAACTGCAAAGAGAAACACATTGAGCCAAGAGAAGATGAGAGGTATCTGCTTGGACGTACCTCGGTCACATTTTTACCTGGCATTAGTCAGTGATCAGTCGAGACATAAGACAAGGCCATGCGGTTACAGTGAAGGCCATGAGGGTTCGGTACAAGGTCGTTGGTCTGGTAATGGCTGATGAGCAGCTTCAGAAAACAGAAAACATTGTGGCAGCTGGAGATCTGGGGAGGGTTGATGAGCTTGTTAAAAAGAGGACTTAATCCTGGCAGAAAGCCACATCCCAGCCCCTTGCTTTGGTCTTACAGAAGATAATTTCTTGCACTTCTTCCCACCCGTACTGGAGAGTCATGCTTGAATTGGTGGATATATCCCATTTCCTGCTTTCCCAGTGCAGACAGTCTGTAGGTGAATGTGTCGGTCCTCTACTGGAAGCATTGGTTGGTGCCATCAATGATGAGGAGCCTGATGTTAAGCACAGGTGCAATGAAGCACTGGACGAGGTTGCACAAAACGGTCAAACCAATGGCAGGCAGGACTTTACTGACATTCTATCCAAAAACCTTCACAGCTTGGCGTCATCCTTACGACCAACACAAGATCTTTGTTCTTAACATGTTCCTTGGGTACCTCAAGATTCTGGGGCCCAAATTGGACATGGTACTAACTTCATCAGTACATCTTGAGCACATCTCCAAAGCACTGATGCCGGAGAGTCGCTTCTTGTCAGCCAAGCGGCTTTTAGTGCCATGTGCAGCCTCTGAATGACACCAGTCGCATGGAAGTCTGCCGCCCCTAGTGGATGATGTGGTGCAGAACATGTTTATGGCACTTGATCTCAGCTATGACCAGAGAGCGCCACAGTTCTATAGTGTACTACACTCACTCATGAAAGCACTTGGTACGTCTTACTTTTCCTTAGTTTACTTGACTATTATTTCAAACAATGTTACTCTTACGTATTAGTGGTTAATTTTTTTGAGTTTGAACTCTGTTGTTTCTCATTTTCCTCTTGACACTAGCCCATACATTCTCTATGGGGTTCAGGTCTGGTGAGTTTGCTGGCCAGTCAGGCACACCAACACCATGGTCATTTAACCAACTTTTGGTACTTTTGCCAGTGTGGACAGGTGCCAAATCCTGCTGGAAAATGAAATCAGCATCTTCAAAAAGCTGGTCAGCTGAAGGAAGCATGAAGTGCTCCAAGATTTCTTGGTAAATGTGTGCAGTGACTTTGGTTTTCAAAAACGACAATGGACCAACACCAGCAGATGACATTGAACCCCAAATCATCACAGACTGTGGAAACTTAACACTGGACTTCAAGCAACTTGGACTATGAGCTTCTCCAGCCTTCCTCCAGACTCTAGGACCATGGTTTCCAAATGAAATACAAAACTTGCTCTCATCTGAAAAGAGGACCACGGAGCCACAGTCCAGTTCTTCTTCTCTTTATCCCAGGTAAGACACCTCTGATGTTGTCTGTGGTTCAGCAAATTCCTCGACATGTCTGTGTGCGGTGGCTCTTGATAAGTTGACCGCAGCCTCAGTCCATTCCTTGTGAAGTTCAATCAATTTTGCTGGACAATCCTCTTGAGTCTCGGTTGGTTGTGCATCTTTTTCCTTCCACTCAACTTTCTGTTAACATGCTTAGATACAGCACTCTGTGAACTGCCAGCTTCTTTGGCAATGAATGTTTGTGGTTTACTCCCCTTGTGAAGGGTGTCAATGATTGTCTTCTGGACAACTGTCAGATCAGCCGTCTTCCCCATGATTGTGTAGCCTAGTGAACCAAACTGAGAGACCATTTTGAAGGCTCAGGACACCTTTGCTGGTGATTTGAGTTGATTTGCTGATTGGCATGTCACCATATTCTGATTTGTTGAGAGTGAATTGGTGGGTTTTTGTTAAATGTGACCCAAAATCATCACAATTAAAAAAAAACCAAAGACTTTCAGTCTGTGTGAACTGAATTCATTTAATACACAAGTTTCACAATATGAGTTGAATTACTGAAATAAATGAACTTTTCCACAACATTCTAATTTATTGAGATGCAGCTGTACTTGAGCATTACAGTTCCTGCTTGTAATTTAATTCTTCCACAGCAAATGACAGTAATGATCCAGTGAGTTGGCACAGCATAAAAGTAAAAAGTGTTGGAACTGTTACATTAATTCTGCTGAAGGTTTCATCATAGTCGCAGACCTGTAATAGATGTAGTGGGTTACCCTGGAACAAGCTGCGGTAAGTGCTTTACACACGGGTTCAGAAGTAATAGAGCAGAGTTATGATGGCATGAGTGCCGTTTTTGGCTTATCTTCAGTACTCCACCTGCTGAGACTTTCAACTTAGGGCTCAGATTTCTGATCATTAAACCAACACCACACAGAGCCAAATTCCCCATGCAATCCATTATTATGGCTTTAATACTATCACCGTGAAGGTTTGAAGCTGATTTGCAAGATGCATTCAGCTGATGATCACGAGCATGCAGTCAAATGCACAGGAATTACATGGTTTTTAAATTCTACTATGCACAGATGTTCTTCCACCAATGTCTGCTTCTGATGAGGACATGGATGTTCCTGCAGAGAAACAGGAGCTTCCTCTTCATATCCAGATTGCAAAAGACGTGATGGAGAGATGCATCCACCTGCTCTCTGACCCCAACCTGGGAATCCGACTCAAGGTTGTAAAATCTCTTCTGTTGATGTATTATAGCTTCGGCATCGCTGCAGGCCTGTTTCCTGTGAGAAGAGCACGTCTGAAGTCAAACGTGTTTGTGGATTTTTAGGTGTTGGACATCTTGGAGTTGTGTGCGTGTGTGTTTTTATGTGAGCAAGATGAATGGCTACGTTTTTTTTCTTTTCAGTGTAGTGAAGCTTGCTAGCTAGCTATAGTGATGCCAGAATTATGAATTGTTCTTTTGAGTTAGTTGAATTGGGCAAAGCACAAATTCTTCTGAAGGATTTATTAGTTTGCTATCATTGCATTAACCATGATCAATAATTTCTCTTTCAATTAAATCCTGTTTTGAGCTTTTTGTTCAATGTATTTTGAAAAAAAAAAAAAAAAGTTTTACTGAATTTTTGGTCAAATAAATGCAGACTTGGTGAGCAAAGATATAGTGTATATTGTATATTAGTTAAAATTCAAGATCCAGTAATGATCAAAGCTGCTCTGTATCTCTTTATGGATCTGTCTGAAGAGGTTCTGTATGAGGTAATATATGTGCTAAACAAAAACATAACTTTAACTTAAAAGCTAAGGTTTAGCTAATTGTTCCTTTGTCCCTCACACATTAAAATATAAGTGAAAAAGTGAAGTAAAGTGAAAAAAAAATATATATATTAAGTCGAATTACAAATATAATGATTATTTTAATGGATGTGCAGAGTTAGCATGTAAATACAGGAATAGGACACTTTGTTTTTATAGCTTGAAATGCAAAATTAAATACTGATATTCTTGTCGTATAATCTGCCTAAATTATACATTTTAAACATAAAATGCATCTACTTTGAACAATGTGCTGAATGAATGTCTGAGGCAAACACAATATTCAGCCAAAAATAATTTAAGATATTAATGTTTGAACCATTTTTGCTTGCAAAAGTCTACTTGATATTTTACTTTAATAGTATTTTTCCAATGCTTGCTAACCTGAGGGGACATACTAAAGTCCTTATTAAAGTTTTTTTTTATAATTTTTTTTTTTTCTAATATAAATATCTATCTATATATCTATCTATCTATCTATCTATCTATCTATCTATCTATATATATATATATATATATATATATATATATCTATCTACAGTATTGTTCAAAATAATAGCAGTACAATGTGACTAACCAGAATAATCAAGGTTTTTAGTATATTTTTTATTGCTACGTGGCAAACAAGTTACCAGTAGGTTCAGTAGATTGTCAGAAAACAAACAAGACCCAGCATTCATGATATGCACGCTCTTAAGGCTGTGCAATTGGGCAATTAGTTGAAAGGGGTGTGTTCAAAAAAATAGCAGTGTCTACCTTTGACTGTACAAACTCAAAACTATTTTGTACAAACATTTTTTTTTTCTGGGATTTAGCAATCCTGTGAATCACTAAACTAATATTTAGTTGTATGACCACAGTTTTTTAAAACTGCTTGACATCTGTGTGGCATGGAGTCAACCAACTTGTGGCACCTCTCAGCTGTTATTCCACTCCATGATTCTTTAACAATTTCTTGGTTTTGCTTCAGAAACAGCATTTTTGATATCACCCCACAAGTTCTCAATTGGATTAAGGTCTGGAGATTGGGCTGGCCACTCCATAACATTAATTTTGTTGGTTTGGAACCAAGACTTTGCCCATTTACTAGTGTGTTTTGGGTCATTGTCTTGTTGAAACAACCATTTCAAGGCATGTCCTCTTCAGCATAGGGCAACATGACCTCTTCAAGTATTTTAACATATGCAAACTGATCCATGATCCCTGGTATGCGATAAATAGGCCCAACACCATAGTAGGAGAAACATGCCCATATCATGATGCTTGCACCTCCATGCTTCACTGTCTTCACTGTGTACTGTGGCTTGAATTCAGAGTTTGGGGGTCGTCTCACAAACTGCCTGTGGCCCTTGGACCCCAAAAGAACAATTTTACTCTCATCAGTCCACAAAATGTTCCTCCATTTCTCTTTAGGCCAGTTGATGTGTTCTTTGGCAAATTGTAACCTCTTCTGCACATGCCTTTTTTTTAACAGAGGGACTTTGCGGGGGATTCTTGAAAATAGATTAGCTTCACACAGACGTCTTCTAACTGTCACAGTACTTACAGGTAACTCCAGACTGTCTTTGATCATCCTGGAGGTGATCATTGGCTGAGCCTTTGCCATTCTGGTTATTCTTCTATCCATTTTGATGGTTGTCTTCCGTTTTCTTCCACATCTCTCTGGTTTTGCTCTCCATTTTAAGGCATTGGAGATCATTTTAGCTGAACAGCCTATCATTTTTTGCACCTCTTTATAGGTTTTCCCCTCTCTAATCAACTTTTTAATCAAAGTACGCTGTTCTTCTGAACAATGTCTTGAACGACCCATTTTCCTCAGCTTTCAAATGCATGTTCAACAAGTGTTGGCTTCATCCTTAAATAGGGGCCACCTGATTCACACCTGTTTCTTCACAAAATTGATGACCTCAGTGATTGAATGCCACACTGCTATTTTTTTGAACACACCCCTTTCAACTAATTCAACTAATTGCCCAATTGCACAGCCTTAAGAGCGTGCATATCATGAATGCTGGGTCTCATTTGTTTTCTGAGAATCTACTGAACCTACTGGTAACTTGTTTGCCACGTAGCAATAAAAAAATATACGAAAAACCTTGATTATTCTGGTTAGTCACATTGTACTGCTATTATTTTGAACAATACTGTATATATATATATATATATATATATATATATATATATATATATATATATATATATATATATATATATATATATATATACATATATATATATATATATATATAGATATTTATATTAGAAAATAAAATAGAAAATAGATTTCTTTACTACCAGCTAAAATAAAATAAAATAAATTAAATGCTTATAGAAATAAAATTTTTACAAGAAAATAATTTATGGTTTCAGTTTTAGCCAATTATAATAACCCTGAATGGGATTAAATTTCAGTGCTTTTGCTTTCAGCAAACTTGTTTTGTTTGATGGAAATGGTGCAAGACTGAAGGAATAACTATATTACCGTATTTTTGAGAGAAAACTACACTTTTGTAAGTAAATGCACAGTTACTTGGGGGAACATAAAACAGATTCTGTGTTGTGAGCACAGTCACCACTAGATGGTAGACTCACTTCAGTCTTTCACCACAGCTGCAGCAGACAGAAGTCACTCTCACTGATGAAGACAGCTCCAGCTGGAAACCCCAGAGCTTTGCTCAAACACACACCATCCTGTGCTGCTCTGTTCATTCCTCTGGAGCAGCTCCCAGGGCTCTTTTAGTCTTTCCCATAAGTCGTTTTCTGTTTTTCCTAACCTTCAGTGGGTTTTCTGATGTAATCCAGATGAGGTGAAACCTCACATGCTGCATTCAGGCTCAGTGCATGCATATAATATTGACTATTGGCAAATAAAATAGTTTCCGGTGACATCTGGGAACTGTTTTACAAAGCAAACCATGAGAAATATGAAGCCAGTGGTTTGTGAAATGCTGAAGTGATATGTCATTTGATTGAGCCGCCGTGTGGAGAAGATTCATCCGGAGAAAACGGTTTGTGAGAGAAGGAGGATAATACTGAATACTGATAGAGTTACCATGGTTATGAGAGACAGACAGACGGACAGACATGAGAGGTCATGCTGTTTATTTCCCAGCTGGCTCTAGTGCTCCTCTCTCATTCACATCATTTTCCCTCTTTATTATTCTCCATCCATCCTTCATTTTTCTCCATCCCTCTGCATTCACCTCCATCTTTCGAGACTAATGAGGCTCTACATCAGGCTGCTTAATTAATTAATTAGGATAATGCTGCCATGGAGACTATTAGAATATATTAGAACATCTGTGGCCGTTATGGCGCGGGCGTTCACTGTTTGCAGTTCTGCTGTGAATTTTAAGTCAACAGCAGTGAAATCACTGGAGAAATGCATTAAGGTTTGTCTGTAATCTAGTGTACAGGGTCTCAAACAGTTTTTGAACACTTCACTTCACTTTGCTTTTTCACTATTCAGTGTCTGTTTTAATATTTACAGTGGAGGCGGATCTGGATCGGGTGATTGACACCTGTCTTCAGTACCTCAGCTGGCGACAGCCAATCAAACTCCAGGAGGCGTGTCTCAGGTAAAGCCCCACCCATCTCAAAACGGAATATGGAATATTTCTTTTTTTTTTTTTTTTTTACAGACTCTTTCCTTTATCAAAGTGTATTTTAAATTCCTCAGCATTGTTTCTATCTTATAAAAGTGATTAATTTTGCATTATATTTATAGTTTCAGTAATTTGGAGACTAATATCAAAACTTTATTATCATTATTATTATTATTGTAGATTCATTCTCTGTCAGCTGTAATTTTTTGGTGTGCAGTAAATCAATATATCTACTAATATTTTGTTATATTTAGAATAGACCAATCAAAAAGGGAGAGGAAAAGATATGACCATTTGACAAGCATTGAGAAAAAAATATATAATAATTTTACATAATATGCAATTAATACTGCAATATTGTATAATAATTTTAACATTTATAGAATACAGTTTTATTATAATTTAATTCTATGAATGATGTTCTGTAATATGTTATCAATATTATATAATAGAATATAGAACAAGAAAATAATCATTAAAATGAATACATTTGCAGATTACCATAGTTCTATTAGAAACAGCCCATGCTGTAGTTCACTTTGTGTGCTGCTGTAAGCAGACCGTCTCATATCCTGCTGTAATAGAGTGAATTACACTAATAGTTGTTTGTTTGATCATGTGTTGTTCTCTTTAGTGTGTTCCGCTGGCTGATGGACTCTGATCTGGTCTGGTTCAGTCTGAATGAGCTGAGCTGTCCCGTCCCGTACGAGCCCCCTCACCCTCATCTGCTGCGTGTGAAGCTGACCGGATCAGACAAGCCCAGGAACCAGTTCACAGACAACATCCTCAAATTTCTGCAGGAAGAGGATGCCACATAACAGCGCTTTATACATCTGAACGCTAGATTTAGGACGATGATCTACATGTCTGACTGGAAGAACTTGTGGAAAAGACATTTTCATATGATGCAGATCGTTATAGTTTAAGATGAGTAAAAAAAAAAAATTACCATGTCAATGATGTATTCTGCCAAAATAACATTTATTATAATTATTATTACTTCTCTAAAATAAAAAATAAAAAATAATGATAATATTGGACCTTTTAGAATATTTTTTTTTCTCCTTTGGATGAAATGTGTGGCTAATATCAAAATCTTCAGTGTCGCTGTCCGTGATACGCGGCTCTCTCTCTCTCTCCGCACCGAACACAGCGCACGAGTGACCAGCTACTCCGTTCAACTTTTCCGTGTTTTGTTTTTAGATGCTTTAATGTTTAAATCGACAAGCGGTAAGGCGTAAAAACACGTGAGAAAGATAAGCTTTCGTGACGATGCGCAGCAGTGGCCTGTCAACTGTCCTGACCATCTTTTTAGGCTGTCCTCAGCGAGTCGGTTATATAAAATATCAAGGTGAAAAAGGTGAAAATCATCATAGCTTGCTTAGTATAGACCCAGCTCCCAACCCAACTTTGAGAATAGATTAACAGCGATATTTTTTTTTTTATCGTCCGATAACGGCCCACCACTAATATATATATATTAAATTTACTTTAAACTTCCATCCATCCATCCATCATCTTCCGCTTTAAACTTAAAATATCAAATAATTATTATATAAATGTTCACTTTTATATACATAATTTGTATTCTGATTTTAACGAACACTTATTTATAAATACAATTCTTTAATTCCAAGAGACTTCTGGTGTAGGTTCTGGTCTAGTTGTGTGCTGTTGGTCCGGATCTTCTGTTCAGTCTCGTTTGGGATCCTCTTCTTCTGTGACAGTCTAATAAATGTGCCTCCTGTGAGAGTCGCATTAAAGCTGCCTCATATGCTTTGTGTTAGCCTGCTGCTGTGTTATCTGTACTGTACTTTGCCATTTATCCTGCTGACAGAGGCGCTATTATTCACCGTCCGGGGCGACCGGCTAACGTGCAGCATATACGGGGTTAATTCAGTTTCCCCTCGACCGCTTCTGATAAGTGTGAAAGAACCATTATGAAGTCGAACCTCTTGACATGCGCTTTGTTTAAGGGATTCACCGCCGGTAAAGACGACAAAGCAAACTGAAGTGACGAAATAATGAAGGATTGAGGTGATTTTGAGGCTAAGTAGCGATGCTCTTTTGTTAGATCTAAAGGTAAATAAATAAACAGTGAACGTTGAGGGGGTTTTCCGTCATTTAAGCAAATTATCTACAATTTTATAGTTATCGTGACATTTAGAGCTTTTTATATTATAATCAAGGATGGACAGTGGTGCGCATGCGCGACCATATTAGCGTGTAAATTTAGACCACTCATTTGCATATGTCAGTGACAGCTGTTAAGTATGAAAATTATATTAGCAATATTATTTTTAAGTAGCCTATGCCATAACATTTTATTTTAAATCCTTTTTATTTTTTAAAAAGTTTATAATAGATTATCGCAGTGTTTATTATTTTATTTTATTTTAAAAATAAGTGCAATAGTTCTATTATTAATTAGGCTGTTTTATATTCTAGGAACCTAATATTTAATGGGCCACAGAGATCTTGCAGGACTGTTTTCTTAATCCCGCTCCTGGTGAATTTCTATCAGTTCCCGCCAATTTTGTGTCCAATCCCGCCTTTAAACATTCTAATTATTTTACATTTAGAATCACTTAAGGGAGCCGCTATCAATATGTGGGGAAATAGTTTTTTTATTTATGGGGTATTGAATGAGCACTCGCTGTTTAGTAGCTGTTATATGTTTAGAAAATTTCTTTGTTGATGTTTATTATTAACAATGTACATAAAACGGACATCTTATAGACGTTTATCAGATGTCTGTTCACAGCAGATGCTTTCCAGATGAAGCAATCTTTAAACAGGCATCACATTTTAAAGTTGAAAGGATTTGATTTTCTATCAACTGGAAAAATCAGATATGGAAAAGGTGATTCAAACTATATCTCTCCTCTCTGTTTTTATTAAAAACTGTTTTCAACTTAAAACTTGCAGCAGTAATAAAAGGCCATAAACATTTAGCTTACCATTTATAGAGTTGTTGAAGCCTCCCGGATGCTGTTTTGATTCCACTTTACTTCCTTCTGGAACTTCATTGTTATTAACCGATACCCATTATGGCACATCTTAATTAACACTAATCAAAAAACACGTGCCCGTTTCAGAAAATAAAACATAAAAGCGGGACAAAACACACATTTTTGCAGGTTAGGCAATCACTGACTGATACTGTAGCTTGCCAACTGCTCCGCCCTTTAACCGTTAGAGTGGCGTCACTTGACTTTGAACATTCAAAATCTCTGCATTGGCGCCTTTAAAAAATAAATAAATAAATAGTCAACATAAAAAAATAATTAATTTAAAATGGAAAAATATACAGTTTACTCTGCTTTCATGCAAGGGTGGAAACCTGTGATTTTAAAGTTGTGTATTGTAATTCAAATAAGAGCGCACTCTGTCACATGTCGATCGTCTATTAATCACGTGACTTAAAGACATGAATCTGCAGACAAGATTTTAACTAATTAAAATTTTGGAACACAGTGAAATTCTTCAGATGAGCTCGAGTTCCCAGTCTCTCACATTTGAATGCATATTATTTCACACAGTGTAAAAAAAAAGCAAGCAAATCATGTATTAATAATAGACAACGATATATGATCAATGTTTTTTTTATTTGATAAAGGCATACATTGAAGGTGAAACCAGTTTTTTTTTGTAATATTACTTCATTTACACAATCTGTACATGTATTACTTCCAGAAACAAAAAGAACTATTGAATCAAACCGTAAAAATCCAAGAAACCAGAAACTAAGCTGTTGTTATACCATTAAACATACTGTAAATGTCTTCAGGATTTTCTTTTTAAAGCTGCATAAAAACCACAAAACGTCATAGTATTGTGTGCACATCATCCTTCTATTGACACAAAAGCTTCATGAAACATATTTGCAAAAGCTGGCACCCATCAAATCACACTTTGCCATCGGTGATGCCAGTCCAGAATAAAACCCTCTGGTGCCTGTAACATTAGACATGTAAACAATGATAGTTATATTACAGCATGTAAATGTCATCGATTAGACCTGATGAAGAATATTTCAAACATTCACATTAGTTCTGCCGCTTCTAGCCATCTATACATCATATCAAAACCATGAATCTGATCAAACTAAGAATGACCAAAGAGTTTAAATCAACGGTCCAGTTTGGTTTCTTGCTCATTGGCAAATATTAGAAAGGTTTGTCACATGCACTCGCTGTTCTGAACAGACATCTACCTTCATATTTATACAGAAATATACATCTTTTGTCAGAAGGATAGTTCACTCAAAAATTAAAATGTTGTTATTATGTACTTTATCAACCGTCATGTTGCTTCAAACCTATTTGACTCACTTCACTCATTTGACTTCTCTTTCTCATTTAATTATTTATTATATCCTTTGGAATTAGGGTTAGGGTTAAATAAATAAATAAATAAATTAAATAAATTCAGTTTCTTCCATAAAATACAAAATAATTTATTCAGCAGGATGTTTAAGTTGCTCTTTGGAAATAAACAGAGGCTAAATAA
The DNA here is from genome assembly GCF_023724105.1 of Carassius gibelio. Taxonomy (NCBI): domain Eukaryota; kingdom Metazoa; phylum Chordata; class Actinopteri; order Cypriniformes; family Cyprinidae; genus Carassius; species Carassius gibelio. Next base: position 19,387,706 of record NC_068393.1, read on the forward strand.
TAAAACGACAAAAAGATATCAAGAAATAAAATATTAAATCAAATCAAATAAGGAAATAAAGACTCAAAATAAAAATGGAAATAAATAAAAGCTTCAAAAAGGACACTTAAAAAAAAACTTACTATTTTACATAAAATACACAATTATTTATTTTGCAGAATGCAAAATATTTTTAATTAAATGTGAGCCAAATTAAATCATCACAATTAAAAAAACCAAAGACTTAAACTACTTCAGTCTTTGTGCACTGAATTTGTTTAATATGAAAAGAACCGAAATAAAACAAAACTTTTTTTTTAACAAAGATTATTATTACAAATAATAATAATAATAATAAGTCAAAAAGCTTAAGAGTTTCCTTTTGTTTTTTACATAAGAAAGTCAGTCATATGTGTTTGGAACAGCATGAAGGTGAGTCAATGACAGATTTTTTATTTTCAGGTGAGCTATCCCTAGTGTGTGGGTTGGCGTGAGGAATTCTGGGTATTTTGGTGATGTGGGTGTACAGGTGCTTGCGTGGGGTAATAATAACTAAGTATAAGAAGAACCTAAAGCGCGCAGCTCTCAGTGCAGTCAGTGGTACTATCATCAGCGGACCTCTTCCTGAGCTCACGGCCGGGTTTGTGGTGGTCAGACTGCAGAAGCTCCTCTTGTGACGTCGCCCCCTGATGGACCGGAGGAGGCACATTCCCCTCGGCCCGCTCCACCTGCAGGTACGCCCGAACGTGATGATGCCGCAGCTTGCTGTCGCTGAAGTCGATGACACGGCATTCGTACGTGCCCTCATCCGCAGGCTTCACGCTGGACAGACGGAGCTTGTGGGAGATGTTGCTTCCAGCAACCTTCACCACCTACAGAGAAACAGACAGGAGAAGTGTGGAAATGATCAGTCAGGGCATTAAATCATGAATCAGCCTTGAAAATGCTGATTTAAAACAGACTCCGACTGATTTGGGATAAGGCCGAGATGGCTAGCAGGCCTAAAAATGCATCGTGTTTTAGAAAATCTACCTTTTGAGAGCTTTTAAGGAAAGACACTACACAGGCAAAAACAGTTTTTTAATGCACTGGTTAATTTTTGGAAATTATGAGCGATTTTACTTCAATAACATCAGAATATTGAAAAGAAAACATCTAAAATATGCATTTAAGTGTTTGTTTTATTACCTTTGCATTTATAGATTTTAACTATTGAATTTCATACCTGGCTTCATTTAGTGTTCAAATGTATGCAAATTAGTGCAGATTTAATTACATAATGGATAATTTGCATATTTAAACATAATATTTAAGAAAACTTGTTATGCAAAACCACTGTCTTTATGTACCATGATTAATCAACTGGTGAAAATATGGTTATTATGGTTAGACTAATAAATATGTTCTATTAGTTCATTTTCACCCTCTTCACCTGTAGTGCCTTGCCTCAGCTACAATATTAAATTTAAATTTAATTAAATTAAAAATGTAGTTTATGCATTTAGCAGACGCTTTTATCCAAAGCGACTTACAGTGCATTCATTTTTAACCAGCAATATTGTATGTGAAACAATCAAAAAACAAGCACAGGATAAGTCTTTTTGATTGTTCCTATAGCTCTCATTTCTCACGTCCTGCAGGCTGAGATTGGTTCCTGTGTGGATCATGAGCAGCTGCACTGGATGTAATATGTGAGACAGTGGCTCTGTCCTAAATTGTCTTCGTATTGGACTTCTGTGAGGCATTATGTGTGGGTTCATCAGACCCAAAGGGGTTTAGGACAGTATTTGGGACGAGGCCAGTGAAATGCTACAGTGGACACAGTGATGGTCAGCAGATGCAAAACACAATGAAAGGAAGCAGCAGAGACAGTAACTCCATCCACATAGTTTTATGCTAAATTTGTCATAATGCATTAAAAATGTGATAACAAATAAATGCAATAAAATGCAAAAAAAAAAAAAAAAAAAAAAAAACCAAAACGTGCAGAAATGTAAATACTTTATAAAATAGATAATAGATGTAAATACGAAGGTCAAAAAATAAAGTTATTATAAAGTAAATAATACAATTATATTGAAATATTCCATTTTTTATTGATAACCTAGTATGAAAAGCGTATTAATTAAAAAATTGGAACTAAAATGCATGAAAAGAATGACTGAGACTAAAAGGTTTGTCTCAATGATTGGTTAATATGAGCTCATACTGTTGCTCTCAGACCTCGGTTGACATCATGAACTTCAGAGCGTTTTGTCTGTGCACTATAAACCGCAAGTAATTGATTAGTAAATTTTGCAACAATTTAATTAGTTTAGTAAGTAATTGATAAGTAATTAATTTGAACTCTTACTGTATTCAGTTTTTTATTTTTTTACACAAATTTAATACACAAGTGGAATGAAAGGGGGCAGTGTGTCGCATCAGTAGCTGCAGTGAGAAAGTGGAACGCAAAAAAAACAAACAACAGTAAAGGGAATGAAAGGCAATAAGAAAGCCAAATGCATCAGTAGAATCAATAAAAATGCAGTGGGAGTGAAATGCATTAGTTGAGGCAATGAAATGCAGTAAATGCAGTGAGACAGTGGAATGCATCAATGGAGGCAATGCGATGCAATAAAATGCAGCAAGTCTGTGGATTCAGTGAAATGCAGTAAAATGCACTGAGTGAGTGAAATACAACAGTTGATGCAATGCAACGCAGTAAGAGAGTGAAATGCATTAGTGGAGCAATGCAGTAAAATGCAACAAGTGAGTGAAATACATCAAATGAGGCAATGCAGTGAGGTAGTGAAGTGCAAAAGAGGATTCAGTGAAATGCAGTAAAATGCACTTAGCGAGTGAAATACAACAGTTGAGGCAATGCAATGCAGAAAGAGAGTGAAATGCATTAGTGGAGCAATGCAGTAAAATGCAGTTAGTGAGTGAAATGCAACAGCTGAGGTGAGGCAATGCAGGCAGTGAGGGAGTGAAATGCATCAGTTGGAGGCAATAAAAAGCAGTGAGAGAGTGAGATGCTGCAGTCTGCATGTGAGAAGTGATGAGATGAAGCTGTGGAACCGCAGACACATGAGAGACACATTCACTCAACAGCTCTCTCTCTAGCTCTGAAACACAAAGACAACAGGACAATCTCTCTCTAAAGCGGTCAGCGTTCCCAGAGGACTCTGAGCCCGCACGGGTCCAGACGCTCAATAAAGCTGTCTGCCAGTGAAGCAGATTGAGTGTGGATCAGGTGGATAAATAAACATACATTCACAAACCCGCATGCACACACACAAACACGCTAACATTAACTCGCTGGCGCCGTTTCCACAGCACTACATATGTTGAGTGTGTTAACAAACTATCTAGCTATCAGCTTCTCTAGAAACAGAAATAACAGCACAGCTGAATGCAGGAAAGTGTTAAACGACGCCGTCATGAGCCTCGGCGACTGGACGGAGCGCTTCCAGTGAAACCTGTAACCTCAGATCCAGAGCTCTGCATTCACACTGGAAGAAAATGTCCTTGTGAATATTTCATGAAGTAGCAGAAGAGAGATGCTTTGATTTATCCACCCACACAAACACACACACACACACACAGGTAACACTCACCTTCAATATCCTACTGAGGGAATGAGCCTGCAAAATTACATATCCGTCCCTGATTAGAGACTCTTATAACTGCTATTTAGATGCCAAACAGCAATAACTGTGTTACTAACAGATGCATAAAAAATTATAATAATTATAACCTTTTATTTAATGGGTTCAGAACAGGGTTTAATATAGTTATCTAAAACTTAAACCACAAAAAACAATGTCATCGCCTGAAATAAAATAAACAGAATAATTAAAAAAAGCTATTTAAGGAACATTTCTCATTTTCATATATTTTAATTTGATGTACTTAACTGAAACTGAAAACAAAAATAATAATGAACTATATATTTAGATATTGATAAAAACAAACATCTAAAATGACTAAAACCTTAAAATGAAAACTGAAAATTTAAAAATAAAAAGTAATTAAAATAAGTAATAAAAATTATAATATCATCTCATGATACTAACATAATGGTTCGGATAAAAGCTTGATGGTTTAATGTCGACAATTGAAAAATGATACAATTAAGCTATAAATAATAGAACTGTAATTTTACAATTTATACTATATATTTTTTTCATTAAAATTAAGAAATTATTTTCTTGATTACTAAATTTGTATTTTTCAGTGAAACACTACAACAATATTTTGTTTAATATTTTTAGTTCAATTACAAGGTATTAAAATTAAAGCTCGCATTTCAATTTTTTTCCTCAAATTATTCTAAGCTGCAAGGTACAGTAAAACATGTGTTATACAACTGTTACATAGAAATACACAGAATACACAAGTGTTCATGAAAGAGTGAGTGTTGCTCAGCATTAACATGACACTGATAGCATGCTGTTAGTCTGAACATCAGCACAGTGACGATCACCTGCGGCATGATCACAGCTCATCTCACTCTGTGTTTATGAGGAGATTCCTGCGTCTCACACACACACACACACACACACACACACACACACACACACACACACACACACACACACACAGCCTGCAGCGGCTCAACCAGCAAGAGCCGAGCAAGTTGCTAACAAATCACCTTTAGCCCAAGCAGTGTGATGTTGTGTTTGCATGCTCCAGTTATTCACCCTGACAAACACTCACACCATGTATTTTTACATTCTCTCACTGAGCAGCAGAAGACAGCAGCCTTGAGCGAACAGGAAAGAGACGTTCAGGGAGGAAATGACAAACTTCACACACTCACACTGATTTTGGTGGCGTCCTTTGACTTCTCATTCTGCGGCATCACCTGCAATATAAAAAAACATCATGCATTCATAATCAACATGATTATAGTTAACTAAAAAACAAAACATTCATTCTTTAAATTAAAATGTTATTTCAAATAAAAGAAAGTGAAATAAGTGTAAAAAAATTAAATAAAAAACATTGCCAAATAAGCAAGTTGCCAAAGCAACATTTTTGTTTAGTTGAACTTGAAATACTAAAATAACTAAAATGAATAAAAAGTATTATATAGATAAAAATAAATATTAATCAAAAATGTAATATAATCTATTCAGACATTTAAATAAATATAAAAGTAGAAATGCCAAAACAAAAATTACTAAAACATTCACATTTAGCTGAAAACAAAATATATACATTAATTTTTTTTAAATTAAATATGTATATTCAAAAATTATAATAGCATATCAATAAGCCGTTCATCTAACAGCATATATATATATATATATATATATATATATATATATATATATATATATATATATATATATATATATATATATATATATATATATATAGCATTAATACTTATATAATATATATTTAAATATATATTAATAATTATATATTAAATATAATTTTTCTATTTTTTTGAATAATTTAACTGTACATTTGTATGATATACTTTACTTCAACTCTGATCCCCTGATCAATACTACTCCTACTTCTAATAATAATATATTTTGTTTGTAATATTAAATATTTTAAAAGTGCAACAACCAAAAACTGAATTGAATATATAAACAAAATAAATTAATCTAATAAACTGAAATATTAAATATTAAAATATTTTTCACAAGCTGATCCTTTTAGGTTGTTCATGAAATGTTTGCAACATCACACTGCGTCCTCAGTGGCTCAGTGATGACGGGAGAAAATGAATCGTGTTCACTTTTACAGCAAACTACAAAATACCTGCATTGCTTACGAGACATTGCTTTTGCTACAACTGCTGGAGGGCAGAGAAAACGGCTGAGGGCGGAGTAATGCTAATACAGCACAGTCAGTCAGCAGTTGTGGGCGGAGCCTAAGCAGTATGATAAAGAAAATCAAAATGGCTTAATTGAGACTGTTTCGTTTTTTGGGGACTTGAATGGATTTTATCATTGTAGGTTGGTTGTGTCCACACTCTGCTAAGACACATTTATATACAAACAATGTAAAAAAGACGACGTGTTATGTGCCCTTTTAGGGGCGTGTGGTTGACTCTTAACTTTTATAAAGAATATCTCTTTGGATTTGAGACTTTAATCTTTGCGACTTTACAGATCTTCTTTATGCACCAAGAGCTTGTAACACTCTGAAGAGAAAGGAAAACTTGAAAACTTGAAATCACATCATATGACCCCTTCAGTTTTGGCCCTTCTATAGCGAATATTCATGTGTCTAATGCAGTTACTGAGACAAACAGCAGCAGGGTATTCAAACACACACACACACACACACACACACTTAAGTCCAGTGTTCTGGAATGAGATGTTGGTTGTGCGTCATGTCATCTTAACTAGCCGCGGCGGATCCTCAAGAGCCCTTCATGAATAAAACATGACGCAAAGGTGAGCAAGAGTTTCTCTATGTTCCTCTTTTTCATCCCTTCATCCAATTAAAAAGCATCTTGAGTTCACAGCAGGAAGCCCTGCAATCTCTCCCACTCACTTTCTCTCTCACTCTCTCTCTCTCTCTCTCTCTCCCTCTCTCTCTCTCTCTCTCTCTCTCTCTCTCTCCCACTCACTCACTCTCTCTCACTCTCTCTCTCTCCCACTCTCTCTCTCTCTCTTTCTTCCACTCACCTTCTCCCTCTCTCTCTCTCTCTCTCTCTCTCTCCCACTCTCTCTCTCTCTCTCTCTCTCCCTCTCTCTCTCTTCCACTCTCTCTCTCTCTCTCTCTCTCTTTCTTCCACTCACTCTCTCCCTCTCTCTCTCTCTCCCTCTCTCTCTCTCTCTCTCCCTCCCTCTCTCTCTCTTTCTTCCACTCACTCACTCTCTCTCACTCTCTCTCTCTCTCTCTCTCTCTGGTGTCTGGGGAAGCTGCAGTTATTTCTACTGGTTGTGATTAATGTTGTGTGGAGTGTTACCTGCTGCAGAGCTGCGTGTCCATTAATACCGCTGTATCCTCTCCTCTCTTTCCTCTGCTCACCTCGTGATTGTGTTTCTTCAACTCCCTGTGGTTTTATTAAAACTAAAAGATTTCTATGTGTTTTCGTTATGTGACGGTCTTGGAAACACTAAACAAGGCCTTCATCATTTATTCTTGCTACTATTTAAATTGTTTGTGTTTATTTATTTTTTTGTCCTAGATCCAAACTGTCAGTCATAAACTATATAAAAAAAAGGTTTATCACAATAATTTTTTTTACTATGCATTATTTCTAATCAAGCTGTGATTTCGTCAAATAATGCAAAAACTGTGAAAAACTCTTTAATTGTTATTTTCCTGATAAAGCTGTGATTATGATTACAGTGTTCATTAAAACAATTAAAAATATATTTTTGTTAAATGTTTTGCTTGTAATGTCTAATTGTGTATCATTCTTTACAACAAGCTGTGATATTTTGATAAATAATGCAGACATTTAAAAGTTTTAAGTGTCCAAACTGACTGTATATTTCATGTATAGCAGGGGGCTTCAATTAAAATAGCTTGAGATCCAGTAATGAACCCTCCTCCCAGCCGAGGTCCGGACAGTTATATACTTAAAAACATGAACTGATGGGTTTTACCAGACCAGGCTCTGCAGGATATTAAAGCTCAAATTTAAGACTTTAAGATCTTTTAAGGCCTGCACAAATAAAATAAAATGACTGTAAAAAGCATATTTTAGAGTTCAGACACAAGTTTTCACAAACTTCACATTTCCGCCTAAACTTTTTTTTTCAAAAGGTTAGAGGTATCAATTAAAGGTATCAATTATTATATTAATTAAAAAAATGTATTACCAACCATTATAATTAATTAACATGTAAATATATTTTACTGTCTTGTCAAATGTTTAGATTTTTATGATGAATTTTCTTCTTGTTGATCCACCACTGGTCTGAACAAAAACCGCAGACAGGATTATTGAAAATGCACATTCATTCACTGCCAGCAGGTGGCGCTTCAGCAACAGCAGAAATATAGTGCTTTCCCCGCTTTAACACCTCCTGAAATCATAGGACTTTATTGTACCATATAAGATTTTCTATGGCCTTAATTTGATTCAGTTAAATTCAAGTATCCATCAACTTTTCTAATTTTTGAAAATGATATTGTTTTTCAGTCACTGAAAGTTTAATCTGTCTGCACAAATCTCTCTGCTGTCTTCACTGCATGCCCAACTGTATGTCTGAACTAGCAATAGTTAACTGTATTAGTAACCCATGACACTGTAGGACCCAAACAGCTCTACTGAGCTGACTTTAATGTGCCTGATATAAATGTGATTTTATTAGAAAACAGCGTTTGGCATTTATTTAATTGTGTCAAAAGGCTTCACAGCCCGTAATTGGACTGGACAGTCATGCAGGTGATGCTGTGCAGCTGAAACTTTTGATTGACAGTTGGATATTAATGTGTGTGTGCTGAACCCTCTCTATCTCTCGCTCTCTCAGTCTCTTAAAATAGGACTCTGTGTTTGACTGCCACGAGTGCAGACAGGAAGAGGAAATGGTCACATAATTGCAGGCGGGTGATAGCGGGCTGCTGCCGATCATGTTGTTCTGTGTATTGTTAGTTATAATAATTACTGGCGATATTTGCGCAGGTTAAGGGCTGATCTCAAGGGGAAGGTGCTGACAGAATGCTGGGATTATCATCTAACAAACATTATGTTTTCTGGATCAGATTTGATCCTCCACAAACTGACACTGAACCCTCAACCTACAGCTAACAGCTGAGAGATCATATGTGCATGTTAATAGTGTTATTACTGCAACCAGAGAGGGCAAAAGTACACCTATCTTTACTCAAGTAGAAGTACAGATACTCATGTTTAAAAATACTCTGGTACAAGATGAAGTACTGACTAAACTTTTTTACTCAAGTTAAAGTATAGAAGAATGGGCTCTGACATGCACTTAAGTAAAAAGTAGCAATTACAATTAACTGTTTAGTGTCACGCGGGACATAGGACGTCACGTCATGTAAATACCTGCGACGCGCCCGTTTTTTAGCTATAGCTATATATATTCATAGCTATATATGGATTGCCATTTTCAAATTAGGTTTTATTGTGAACTTTTTTATTTCTTTTTTTTTTTTTTTTTTGCGAAATTCGAATATAATTTTTATTTATCGAATAATTAGAGCAGAGCGAATATTTGAATGTTCGACTATCCGTGCACACCCCTAGTTTTTAAGTGGATTGATTACCATTTATATAACCATAGTTTTATTACAAATTCCATAATTAAACTATGGTTATACTAGAAAAAGCATAATTTGTTGTTACCTTAGTGACAATGGTTTTTGGTTTTATTTGTAGTAAAAGTATGGTTAATTTTCATCACTGGTCTGAACAAAAACTGCAGATGGGCTTATTGGAAATGCACATTCATTCACTGCCAGCAGAAGGCGCTTCATGAACAGCAGAAATATAGTGGTTTCCCCAGTTTAAGGCCTCCTGAAATCCTAAAATTGTACCATATGTACCATCTAGTTAATCTATTGCATAATGTTTGTTGGAATTTAATGAACATGAAATCTGTTCGAAGGTGTAGAATTATGCGCAATCCCACACTGAAATTCAGGCCTTGCTTAACCAAAAGAACAAAGACAAAACTACAGATCAGCAGTTTTCAACTCTTTGGTCTCTTGCACTAATTACTCTGACTAAAATCTTGCACAAGCTTAATCAGAGCATTTTCAGTCAAGACTAACCGATTTATGATTTATTAGATTTATTATGGCAAAAGTACAGCTTAAAACTAAAGGAACTAGCCTGTTTTGAACATGTAAGAAGTAGAAAATACAGGTAATTGTATAAAAATGTTAGTAGTGAAAGTATAAAGTTAAATAAAAAGTGAAGTAAAGCACCCTTTCCTCTCTAGTTCTGGCTCCTGCATGTGCATCTGTGGGATTTTTACACCTTTTTTCTGGTCCAGCAGGTGCAAACGTTCCTCTGATCATTGAGTAAACCACTGCTCCTCATCTCAACCACACAAACATAATTTGAGAATCACTTATGTCTGGAGCACAAATGCTGCATTATGGGTAATTCCAGCCTGTACCTGATTGGTGCTCCACGTCTGCTTGTCGGTCCATTCTCTGTGGTTCCTGATGTACCACCACTGAATCTCCAGCGAGTAGGAGGGCGATCCGGCGCCTCTGAAGGAGCAGGCCATCTCCACGTCCTGACCGCTCTGTGCCGTGATGTCATGAGGGACCTCAGTGAACACCGCTGCGAAACAACAAACACAGATTAGTTTACCATGAGAGTTAACCACTGCTTTCAAATAAGGTCCTAACAATCCTACTACCAACCCATTACAGGCTGTTTAAAACAAAAACTTTAAACTTTAAACTCATCATTAATTCAACCAAAGATACAGTGTATTTAAGAAAGAGAGAGAGGGGAGAAAAAATGTCATGCTGTTGAGTTCCACGGAAGAAAAAAGTCTTGCAGGATGACATGAGGCATGATGGCTAAACGATCTCTTTTACATCTAAGCGTCTTCTCTGTACTATTATACAAGTGGAACCTCTTTAACAACTCAAGACACGACGTCCAAACACCTCGTATTTGTGTTGAGACCGATCTGGATTGCAAAGAAAAGCGAACAACTCAATCTTCTCTCTTTTTTTCCAAGATGTCGTTATCATCTCAGATAACATCCTGGAAAACGGCCAACATCAGACCCGCAGTTATCAGCGAGCGCTCAGTGAGTTATCGCAAGTAAACAAGCACCTCGCCACCGGATAAAGTTGTTCTCAGAAGTGCATGAGCGAAACACTCGAGTGCAGCGTTTCCCACGACTGACCCCCGCGAGTGAAACAAGCTCATCCAACACTTCAGACAAACACAATTCAATTATCCTTCCCGTCAAAGCCTAGGAGATATGAGTCCCCCCCTCAGCCGGCGTCAGAATGAGCCCAAATCAGTGTGAAGGAATCATTTCTCCAGCAGCAGGACTCTCTGTTATCATCCCTTACAGGCCCTGCAGGAAGTGATGCGCACACTTCAAAGAGAAAGCGCTTGGTGTTCACTCATACCTGACCATAGACAGCCACAGGAAGAGATGAGTCCCTGGAAGACATTACAGTAGTGAAGTATTTTTTCTTTAGAAAACTTTAATTCACAACATTCCAAAGTAAAATATTGTACTTTTTACTGCGCTACATTTCATAGTAAATATAATTTACTACTTAATTATATTAGAAATCTATTACTTTCTTACTTTTAAAAATAATTCAAAGATTTACTTGAGTTCAAGAAAGTATTTGAAATTATTAAAGGTAAAAAAAAAAATGTAGTGAAGTAAAGTTTTCCAAAAAATAAAAACACTGATAAACTACAGATACTTTTTAAATTTACTTGAGTAAAGTAGAAATACTTTACTACTGTCCACCTCTGCACAAACGTGATGTTAACGTAATGTTTTTGGAGTATGCTTTACAAGATTATAATACTAAATTTAATTTACTAAATTAAAAAACTAAAATATTTCAGTATTTCTACTTGTAAAAAAAAAATTAAAGTTTTACAAGAAAATACTATGATATAAACACACTTGAAATTTTGTTGTAAATAAAACTATTATTGGTACATTTCCAAAACTTTTTTTAATGCACTTTCATAAATACAAGATTGATTCAATAAATAAAACAACAAGAGTTCCTTTCCATGCTGAGCTGAATCCACACCCAAATCCTCTTAACCATTTCCTCCAGATCACCTCTTCATTTACCCATAATCCCATTCAAACGGCTGCCGACGCAGTGGTGGAGTCAAACCATCGGGGGGTTCCCAAGACTTCCGTCCAGACAAAAGGCATGCTGGGAAATCCATATACACTCTGATCATGGCCCGAAGATAAGGCATTTGTTCATAATGCGTAAAATGAGTTGATATCATGAAGCGTGGTGAACGAATATATGAAGAATGACGTTTCCTGATAACTGAATGATATCTAATGCTTTCGTTCACATAAAAAAGGGATGAAAGTCAAATTAAAGCCTTATAATCCAGTCTGAAATTCCTTAAATATATATATATTATTTAATACTGCTGCTTAAAAAAAAGTTAGTCATGTTTGACATTCCGGCTCTTGAGCTTTAGAAAGCATTTGAAAATGAGGATGACACTCTGTTATCATTAAACCAATGAGTTTTTCTAACAATCTAAAGAGCAGAATATCACAGAGAGTTGAGACTGAACTCTTTTCATTTCAGACCAGTAGGAAACAAACAACCTGAACTCCCTAGTGCATGGCCTTAGCTTACGTAAAGGAAAGTACCCTTTATATTTTCTTCAGACATCATAATAAATCTACTAATGTAGTGTATTTTTCACCTGTAAGACAAATGCCACTGCAAAAAAGTCAAGTTCTCCTGTCAGGGTTGAGTTCCATTCAGACCTGAATCTGAATGTGTTTTTTTCTGAATTTGAATTGAGGTTGCACTTTTATACTTAATATAAAGGTATACAACTAAAGTTACTTTTTTTGTAAGTCAATACAAAGGTAGAACAATCGGCAGAGTCAGAAAGAATAACAGACAGAGATAGATAGACAGATGGACAGACAAACAGACGGACTGATATAAAGACAGACAAATGTATAGACAGTCGACATACAGGCATACGGACAGACAGACAGACAGATGGACAGACAGGCAACAGACAGACAGACAGACAGATAGATAGACAAACAGACAGACATCTGACAGAATGACAGACAGACAGACAGACAGACAGACAGATAGATGGAAAGACGGACAGACAGACAGACAGACAGACAGCTGACAGACAGACAGACAGAGAGACAGAGAGACAGAGAGACAGACAGCTGACAGACAGACAGAGACAGATAGACAGACGGACAGACAGACAGAAAGAAGGACGGACAGACAGACAGACAGAGAGACTGACAGACAGACAGACAGACAGACAGAGACAGATAGACAGACGGACAGACAGACAGAAAGAAGGACGGACAGACAGACAGACAGAGAGACAGACAGACAGACAGACAGACAGACAGACAGATAGAGACAGATAGATAGACGGACGGACAGACAGACAGACAGACAGAAAGACGGACAGACAGACAGACAGACAGACAGACAGACAGACAGATGACAGACGGACGGACAGACAGACAGACAGACAGACAGATAGATAGATAGACAGACAGACAGACAGACAGACGGACGGACGGACGGACGGACGGACAGAAAGACAGACGGATGGACAGACAGACAGCTGACAGACAGACTGACAGACAGAGACAGACAGATAGATAGATGGACAGACAGACAGACAGACAGAAAGATGGACGGACAGACAGACAGACAGACAGACAGACAGACAGACAGACAGAAAGAAAGACAGACGGACAGACAGACAGACAGACAGACAGACAGACAGACAGAAAGAAAGACAGACAGACAGACAGACAGACAGACGGACAGACGGACAGACAGACAGACAGACAGACAGACAGAAAGAAAGACAGACAGACAGACAGACAGACAGAAAGACAGACAGACAGACAGACAGACAGACAGACAGACAGACAAACAGACAGACAGAGAGACAGAGACAGACAGACAGACAGAGAGATATGCATACAGACAGATGGACGGACGGACAGACATACATACAAAGCTATAAAAGCTTTTGTGATGCGAGCCGCAGCCTCTCCGGGACGAAGATGACAGGCAAGCGGTTTCTGTAATTACTGCTAGCCGATCTGCATATTATAATTGGGGTCCTGGGGCATCATTATTTCACAGAGAACAGAAAAAAGGCAGATCAGATACAAGAGCAACATCCGTGTAATCAGCGTCTCTATCAGATCGACCCAGTCCATCAACACAACAAACTCTTTAATGAAATACCAGCCGCGTTCAGCCGCTCTAAAAGATGAACGGGAAATGCCCTAAATATCGCAGCGGGAAACGCAATGGTGGAGGAGTGTTCAGGTTCATTTCAGGGAGACACTGATTTGAAGCAGCAGGCGGCAGGTCTCTTTGAAATCTGGATCTCTGGTTGATTGAGTTTAGATCAAAGCGTCGTACGCTGAGTGTCTCGGACGCTCATTCTGCGCTCAGATGCTGTGAAAACAACTGCTCCCAAATCTAACAAAGGCACAACTATCATAAGATCTCATCGACCAGGTTTGATGCACTCATCGTGCACAACCATATTCGTTTACATGCTTGATTATTACAATTTATGACCAGTAGTGTACTGTATATTATTTTATATTTGTTATTATTGAATGCATTTTAGAAAGTGAATTTTATCTTTCTCCACATATTGTTCCGACTGTTTTAAAGTATAAAAAAAAATCTGCCTTTCAAGTCCTATGTTGAATTATTTCTCTGAAAAATATTATTTTAGGGATTTTAATATAAGCTAACAAAAGTCGAACATGTCAAATAAAAGAATAATAATTAATTAAAAACTAATTCAGAAATGATTTTTTGCAGATCTATGAAAATACAAGCTCTTCTGAGGAGAGTTCATGGCATCAAAGAGATTATAAATCATCAAGTATTTAAAAGTTTGAGTGTCTGCATCTTTGCCAGATGAAATCTGATCTGTTTGTTCAACATCTAGTGTACACTACATCTACATCGCTTCCTATAGTAATGATGTAACATAAGCATGATGCCAGGAGACTTTCTCATGCATCAACGGAGAGCAGCTGTCAAATCTGGGAAGAGAGGATGGAAACTGGGCTTGCTGCCTCTGCTCATGTGTCTCATGACATCTCACTGTCACGCAGGAGAAAACATGAGCGTCAGCTGCAAGACTGCTTTACACATTCAGCCACAGGATGCACCCAAAACCACTCGCTCATTCAGTCGTTCAGTGTTTCAGTGTTTACAACAATGCAAATGCCAGAAAGTAGTTAACTCTAAGGGAGAAAAATAAGTGATCTAACATTTGATCCATAGGGTTTGTTAAAAATAAAATTAATTGTACATTGGTAAAAACATTATATATTAAATATTAGAACATATACATATGCACACACACACACATATATATATACATTTACTGCATATTTTATGAATGATATATATTTTTTATTATAGACATGTATAAGATATATGATATATATATAAAATATTTAATATATTATATCAAACATTTGTTCATTATATATATATATATATATATATATATATATATATATATATATATATATATATATATATATATATATATGTATACACACACATTTAATTATATTTATTATTTTATAAATATTATAGATCTATAGCATATAGATAAATAATAAAATATACAAAATATATAATAATGTAAAATATATACTAACTTTTATTCTTTATATACCGGTATATATATATATATACAAAATCTACTATATATAAAAAATATATAAAAAATATTTAGCGTGTGTGTGTGTGTGTGTGTGTGTGTATATATATATATATATATATATATATATATATATATATAATTGTTCAATATTTAAATTATAAATGTATAAAAAAATTATATATATATATATATATATATATATATATATATATATATATATATATATATATGTGTGTGTGTGTTTGTAAAAATAATAATTATTAAATATAAAACATTTTAGAAAATGTTTAAAACGCATTAACATAAATAATTATAATTATTATTACTATTATTATAACTATTATTATTATTACTATTTGTATGATTTTAGAACTAAAATTACCAAATGGATTTGTAGAGGAGCCGCCTCTGGTTTCCTACATATGCCTGCTAATAGTGTAAAACTAACCTCTAGAACAAACTGAGTTAATGAGAAATCATCTCAATCTGAGAAGACACTCATTCACTGGCCTACCACACAGAAAGTCTAATGTCTCGGGACATTTTTCTTCCTGAAAGCTCCACAGGGGTGCGAACGCAAGCGTGTGAGATCCCTCCTCAAACCTCTTCAAAGCCTGGACAAACAGACCGAGTCCTGCTGGCAGACGAGTTACATCACGTCGTGACACTGCGAGAGAAAAGTGGAGCTATCGGCAAGTCAAACAATCTATACAGAGACCGACTGAGAGATGTCTGCTGCGGCCCGAACAGCACATTAACACGCACTTATTTAGTTTATCTGCTGATTAGTTTCGCAGATGAGCTGCAGATTGCATGTAGTTCTAGAAAAACGCTCATGTTTCTCATCAAATCATGCAGTCAAATTTGTTTGACGTTTCTTGGGCGGGTCAGCGCGCGATTGAAGATTAAAGAAAATATTCACATACAGTTGCTGGTCATATAATTAGAATATCTTCAGAAAGTTGAATTATTTCACTAATTCAGTTCAAAAACTTGTATATTATATTCATTCCTTACACACAGACTGATATATTTCAAATGTTTATTTCCTTTAATTTTGATGTTTATAACTGACAACTAAGGAAAATCCCAAATTCAGCATCTCAGAAAATTAGAATATAACTTAAGACCAATACAAAGAAAGGATTTTTAGAAATCATGGCCAAACTAAAAAGTATAAAAATGAAAAGTATGAGCATGTACAGCACTCAATACTTAGTGAAATAAATCAACTTTTTGATGATATTCTAATCATATGACCAGCACCTGTAGTGATTCTTTACGGAGGTGTGTCAAACGTGAAACTAAGATTATCACTTCAAAGCAAACAGGCTGTTTAATCTGCAACACTTACCCTCACATATGAGCTCAAGTGCTCCCGTTGCCTGGAAACCAGAGGAGGCTCCTCACTTATGATCGGGGAAAAACATGCAGGCGTGAGCAGAACAACTGTGAGGAGAACTACATTTACCAATGCCCAAATAATTGAAGGCTCAGCTGGACAAGCCTTCACGCAAACAGCTCAATCAGTCCGGTACGACTGAGCTCGAGCCGATTTAATCTAAAGGGAAAAAATGAAGTATGTAAACCCTTCTATCTCAATCGGATTAAAAAATACCTTGTGCACATGTTCAGTGATGTTTGTGCATTTGTTTCCCGAGTTGATATTTGATAAAAGCTTATATTTAATAATTTAAGGTTTTGATAGCATCTCACAGCATCGATATGAATGAAGAAGCTAAATCTGTATTCTTAATAGTTCTGCTATATATTTATTTATACAGAAATAGTACAAATAGCATGTTAAGTGTGCTGAAATCACACGTGTGTACTAACTGCATACACTCTATACTGCATGTAGTTGTTTCAAGTGTGTAATAATATATACAAATAGAATTTATGCTGATTAGATTAATATTAATACTTTCTTATTTTTTTATTAATAATTAGATATAAAATTTAATTCTATAAAATATTATTTATACAGATTTTAAACCATGTATAATTCTGGTTTATATATTTTTTTAATAATTATTATAATAATAATAACAATAATAATAATAATAATAATGACAGTTGTAAATGAATGAATGAATAAATGAATAAAAATAAAAAACAGATTTATATGTTGTTTGTTATAAATAATATGATTACTTTATGATTTTTTATTATTATTATTATATTATAGAAATAAATTTAATTTAATATATATTTTTAATTAAATTGGACAAAACTTTGCAATTAATTTTAATTATAAAAATAATATATATAAATATACTGTACTGGTATTCTACACTTTACTACCAATTTACATACAACATACTGTAGAAAAAAAAAAACTAGAGTATGCAGTGTGCTAGTATTCTTGTGCTCACAGCTCAGCAGTTTTCACAGCGTTTGCATCATCACACGCTGGTCATCGATGTCTGTCTCCATCGCTCGGCTCGGACGGATGCTGCAGGCGGTGGGTCTGTGTTATGAAGACAGCGCAGGGTTTTATGAGCGTCAGTGGGAGGACAGGAGGACACACAGGGCCCTCAGAATGATGAATGTGCCGCGGCTCGCTCATATTATCCTCGGTTATTATATCAGCCCTGAATCTGCTGATATGAATCACAG